>NW_003314329.1:864960-886518 GCF_000143415.4 Selaginella moellendorffii | reverse complement strand
TGTAAACTCAAAATGTCCGAAGCCTTGTGTTGAATGCCGTCTTGGAGATAAATGCATCATCCATTGCAATCTGATGATATCCAACTCCTCAGACCAATCTTGGTAAACACTCGTGCTTCACCAAGCTTGTCTAAGATATCATCCACACGTGGCATCGGCATCTTATCCTTCATTGTCTTCTTGTTCAAAGTGCAGGAGTCAATACACATTCGCATTGAACCATCCTTCTTCTTCACAAGCAAGACTAGAGCACCAAACAGAAACTTACTTGGCTGAATAAATCCAAACTCAAATAACTCCTTGACTTGTCATTGAACTTCTTGCTCCTCCACATAACTTAACCGAAATGGATGCCGGTAAATTGGCCGCGTCCCCGGCTCCAATGTAATCCCATGCTCCACACCTCGTAACGGAGGCAACCCATGAGGAAGTTCAAATGGAAAAACATCAGAAAACTCATCAAGTACATCTTGTACTACTGCTTCTCCCCCACATGTGCCTTGGTCCCCCAAGTCACAAACAAATAGTAAGTAACTCAAAAGTGCTTTTCCATTACAACAAGCCCACTTCAAAGATGTAGTAGAGAGCATAACAACTAGTGGTTGAACGCCCTCACCAAACCACACATCTTTAACGCCACCATACTCTAGCGAGATACACTTAATACTCCACTTTATCTCTGGATCCACCTTCACCAACCATGGCATCCCAAGAATGAAATCCACACGATGGATATCCGCGAGATAAAAAGTTTCCACAAGTGTGGTTTTGCCAACCAGCACTTCCAGCCCCTTGACACAAGCATTAAAATGCTGGGCAAAGGTAGCTACACCTTCCACTGTGTATGGAAGAACTCTGCGTGTGACCAAGCCATGCTCCGCAACAAACTTTGCTGAAACAAAGTTGTCATCGCTCCCACTATCCAGTAAAATCCGCACTAGATCGCTACGGAACATGCCCTCCAGCATTAAAGTTGATTCATGCGTATCCTCAAGCTCCATCTTGTTCCACACACAGTTGAGCTGACGAGCAACGATCGAAAGTCTCTTCCTCTAACCGGAATGGTCGTTCTCCTCATCCTCACGCTGCAAAGTTTGCAACTTTTTAGTATCTGACTTACCGTGAGAAGAAGATTGGCTATACTTCTTGTCCTGCTACTATTCTTCAACTACGGATAATCAATCTTGTAGTGTCTAAGTTCACCGCAATGATGACAACCCTGTTTATAATTTTTCACAAAGAAATTTTGCTTCTTGGACCCCTTTGCATTTGAAGTAGTCACCACCGACTTCAACTTGTGATGCTTGTTCCCATCCTTGTGTCCATGGCGATCATCACGACGATTCTTGACAGAAAGACTCCACAAATGCTTGCAAGACTTGTGCTTGTCATTGTCAAGTCGACGAGCTGCATCAAAGAGCTCTTCCAAACTCTTTGTAGGTTGAGAATGATGTCGGGCACCCGATATGTCCGGGCCCCGATATACGCAAGTGTTGCCACATGCTCTCACTATGTAGGCCATCAATGAAGTCGTACTTGTTTTGATCTAGATCCTTTGTTGGAACACGACTAATCAAGCGAGTAAGCTTCTCAATATAGTCCCCGAGCGTCATTTTTCCTTGTTGGAAATGTTGAAGTTCTGTACAAGCATTCTCTATGTCGTAATGAGGGGCAAACGTAAACGGAAAGCAGCCTCAAACTCATCCATGGTAGACATTAGTGGTTTCTTATCCGCAACACGAGACTCCTCAAGCCAATTCCACTATCGAAGACCCATATCATGCAAAACTATCAGAATAGCCACTAAAGCCTCTACATTTGGAGTTCCTTTAGCAACCAAGAACTTCTTCACATTGGCTAACCAAGTGAGACACTTGTCCATACCACCATCACCAGAAAAAGTTGGAATCTTGAGTCGATCTACCAAAAAAGGCTTACTTGGAGCACTACCCCATCCAACTTCGAGTGCCTCAACACGCCCACGCATGGTATCCATCATGCCATGCATCTCGTCTTACATCTCTTACTGATTTCGATTAAGGGCTCACAGCTCATGAACCATATCTTGAATGGTCCAAATCTCTACAACTTCGTCGGCACCATCGTCAGTACTAGGATTCCAGTGTTCAACTTGGTCAGCCATCACAACCAACTTCTTTGATACCAATGTTATGATCCGGCACAAAAAGATGGAGATCTAGTCACCTTAGACTATGCTATACCACCTCTTGAGGTTCCTCACCACCCAACCACCCCTGAGCTACCTCAAAAGCTCCACTACACCACCGCTCCACTGTGAGCCCTAGGTTAAATCCCTTACCCTAACATGCCTTAATATACCTTTGAGCCTCCCTTTGACTGAAGTTGACCACGTAGTCAAAGTTGGCACCTAACAGTAGTGGTTTAATAAGAACTTTCGCTTATTGAGACTAATCCCTCAATATTGCTAAATGATAGTTTATCATGTCTACTAAGCACCCTCACTATCATACCCTATGTGTTAGTCCTATTCAGTATTAATTACTATTTATGGAAAGTGCCTAAATTTGCTAATTTGGCATATTTATAGAATGTAGAGATTATTTTGAACATAATGGTGTTGGTGCCATGTCTAAATTCACAGCTTAACACCATTCTATATTTAATAAGTTTCAAATTTATCCCATAAACTAGCTCTCCAACTAGACAAAATTCTAGGGTGAAATAGAACTTTGAAAGGAAACTGAGATTTTGTAGCACCATGATACTAGGCTAGCTTGCTAGACTCTTGAAGCTTAAGTGCCTTAGGCTTGCAAAAATCAGCTCATAGAATACATCTCAAAAGATGTTTACATTTCTTGTCTTTCAAGTATTTAGACTTTGAGTAAAACCCAACTCTAAGAAGTTCAAGCCTGCCTTGAGAATTCTTCCAACTTGAGAGTTCTTATCTTTGGATCAAGCTGACTATAGAGCTAGGTACTAGTAGATACTAATTGAGCTCAAACAACTTTCTAACCTACACTAGCACATAGACAGAAAAAACAAAGAAATGAGATTGTAGCTGTAGTAATTAAATAGTGTTTAACCATTTTTGTAGTGTATGGAATTAGAATATACTATCACTATGAATATTTAGAATATTAAGGAATTTTATGTTTATAATTTATAAAGCAAGATTAATCTTTTTGCATATCAACCATTAGATGGTAAAATAAATAAGAATATACTAGAAAGTGTTTAGGAAATTTTATAAATTATATACATGTCTATAAATTGTAAATACAATATTAATTTAGTACTAAGGGTGGCTAAGGGTAAAAGCCCAAAATGTGTGTTCCTCAGGGGGGAGGGGGTTTCAAATGTATAGGAGGGATAGTGAATAGATCAGGCATGGCCAACCAACATGAGGTATAATATAGCTTTCGCTTGCGTGCTTGTTTTTGTTTTATATGTGGCTTGGGTTTAAGCCCAAGTTTCACACCATGCTAGTTGATGGAGTATTCATATCCTCATATTAAGCCACTGGTATACAGTATTTATATCCTTGTATTAAGCCACTAGTGTGCTAAAATAGTGTTAAACTCTGTTTAGTTCCATTTTACATATTAGTTATAGCATTGGGATGTTGAATGCTCTAAAACTATTCTAAGTTGTTTTGTGCTCTTGTCCCTTCACTTCTTAAGCTGTACACTTGGAAGTCTATGTGCTCTAGTTCTTTCATTCCTTTGCTCCTTATTTAGGAGTTTAGCTCTGTTATTTCATTCAGTGGCCCAAGGCCTTGAAATTCAGATTCCACTTTAATATCCTTGGATATATAGCATATGACACGTGGCATATGAAAGGTTTAGGTTTCACTTTGTGGTTAGCCTCTAGTAAATCACCATAGGATAAAGGGTGAAAACCACATACACTACACTCACTTTACATCACAATCAAATTGCCATTTTGCTCAATTCACAAGCTAGAGTGCAAAACACTAGTTCTTTCAAATGGAGTTGTGCATAGGGAATGTCTCTAATCCAATAGTGTTGTTAGAGTCTAATCTTTGACCATTGGAACAACTCACATGGAAGTGCATTATTGTCCAAGCTCTCTACATGAATAAATATTAATTACACTTCATTTTTGGCTTGCTAGAGTGGTAGTGAATATACCTATAAAATATTTAAAATTTCTTGAATATTTGTTTATAATTTTAAACTTAAACCCTAAAATACTATTGTTTATTCTCATCTAATAAATAATTATAATTATTGATCAATTGGATTCATAAATAGTACTAAACAAGAATTAGAATTATTTATAAACTAATATTTATTATATCCCAAGTGATGAAAACATCTTTCTTTTAAATTTAACATTGATAATGCATCTCTAATATTTCTTATTATTGTTTTTATTCACAAACCAATGGATGAAAGGAAGGAATGGCAGTGACCACCAAATGGTTTCTTAGGGCAGCTGGCATAAGGTTATTTAAGGTACTTTATTTTAAATTTGTTTTCTTTCATAACTATATTTAATCATATATATAAAAAAAAGGTATAAAATTCCAAAGAAACAGGGGGTTGATTGCAAAAAACTGGACATTGTGGCTCAAGATCCACTAGATAACTACAACTACACTTGGTGGATGGTGCAAGCGTGAAGTACATCATTGCTCATCTCACAGTATATATAAAGGAACGAGCAAAGTTGCTGTTTTTAAAACATATGACCACAAGCAATGGAAAGGCTTCAAACAAAAGCAGCTATAAGCTAGCGGTTGAAGTTTGTTAGCACTTATTTCTTTTGTTTTATTGGCATTGTCTCTTAAAAGTCAAAGCAGTGACTATTGCATTTTAACTTTATTATTTTGTTTTTTTCCTTACATTAAGTAATTTATCTTTTTCGACTTTTGATTAATCATTCTCCTTTGTGAAGATGAAGTTCATTTCAGCACTTTTTTTCTATTTTAGTGTTGTTCAAGCCATGCGCTGGGAATTCTCCGACCAGCACAATGCTATAACACCAGCCGATGTCAATATGATTCTAGATGCAGTGATTGATAATCTGATTATGTTCGGCGATGATACTTACTATGAAAGTGGACGCGCTTATGTTGATCAAATCACTGTGACAAATAACGTTGTGATCGACATCGTCATCTTGGCTTATCATACAGGCCCCAATCTGGATTTCTGCCATGTCAATCCAGGTAACACCATCAGCGTGAGAGGCCTTGTTATCAAAGCGATCATCCGATCCTTAGTAATGTATACAAGAGGTCAAATGCAAGTTTTTCTAGCCAGCAGCATGCTTGCAGTCTCCGAGATGTTTGGAGTCCAATATCGCATAGCACCAAATCAACAGATGGAAACACTTCACAGCCAAACGAAGATTCTACTTGGAAGCAATCGAGGTGATTGCCAAGCGAAATTGACAACGCTGGACAACATCTTCTACAACGGTCTTCGTCGAAATTTTGAGCTTCAGTCCCCGAATTTGATCTACACATTCATGCTCCAGGATGATTGTAGCTTGTCTTTGAATGAGGGCGGCCGAAGGCAAGTTTGGACGAATGGGGTGTGTGGGAGAGGAGTCGATTGCTATCTCACAGTCGAACTTAATGGGAACATGGTTGTCAAAGAAACCCCAAGTCAGGCTGTTATATGGTCACTAGATAGGTTCTGTGATGGACCATGCTATGCATTTGTGACTATGCAAAGAGATAGAAATGTGGTGCTCTATCATGTGTTTAAGTCCAGCCCAGGTAAACTTTATGCTGCTTGGGCCACAAACACTGTGAAAAAATTTTAAAATAAAAGGTCGGCATTAGTTGAAATCTATCTATGGTGCCCATCTTGAAGCATGAAACTGATGGATGTATAAATGCAGTTTGAATTATTAGTGCTGTGTTGTCGGTGTCTTTGTTGGTGTTGCACTCACTGGCCCAGCCTATTCAGTGTCTCACTCAAGGTCCTTCATGATTATCACCTTCATGACGTGGGAGATGTGGATATGCTGTAGCTCCATGCATGTGAAGTTTTCCTCAAAGCAAGCAGTTCTCTGTTTCTTGAACTAGATATATGTCCCCATGATTCGTGTTTGCACACCTGCCCGACGTAGATTTCTTCACTCCTCTGGATGTTGTGTAGAAGAAGGATATCAGCTCCTTGTAGTGGCAGTTGGAGCTCTAACATTTATGGAAAAAGAACATAGTGCATAGGAAAAAGAGGATTATTTTCACTTATATATCATCATCTAGTTGTATATACACTAGAGAAATCCTGGATAATATTTCACAATGAATGAGAAATATTAATTAAACTCCACATATGGGGTACTTGCTTCTGCTCTATAAAAGAAAGATTACGTCATAAAAAGAGGATCCAGCTTACCTCCTGGTAGAAATGACAAAGCTCTTGAATGTCTTGATAGTTTTGCAGAGCTTGCTTCAGTGTCACTGAAAAGGAAAGGGAGCGGTGAGTCTCTAGATCAATCAGAATTTTCAATAGACGCTTACATTTTGATGTCTTGACCTTGGGAGAGCCAAACTTTCAGAGCGGCAGTAGATATTCTGCGATTCCAGCTTCGAGATGCCACACTGCGATACAGTTTGAGATGAAAAACTTTGAATAATACTGTACCTGGTGAATTCGTCGTCAACGTAGACATCCAGTACTTCAGTCAACACAAAAACGGGCCTGGAAGGCCTTTGAGGAATCTGAACAAAACGTCCTCAGCAAGTGCATGATCATCATCACTAACGTTTGCTTCATTCCATCTAGTCGGCTGTTGAACGTTTCATCCTCTTGGCTTGAGATCCTAAATTGGTCCAAACAGGCAAGGGGTGACCTTGAGCACCGTTCTGTACTTTCGATCCTGGATTAAACTCTAAATCGACAAACACAGAGAACCTGCATGGGTCAAACCTTAGAACAGCACAGCGGTGGCGCATTGCCCTTCGAAGACTTTTGTAGAGGCCTGCTCGGCATGCTTCCTGAGCAGTAGAACATGCAGTAAAAACTCAAGTCAGAAAAAAAACAGCCTACCTATTCTTTTTCCAGATTGTGGAAAGACGAAGGATCCAAATGATCTGGCAAGCCCTTCCTCCACAGTGTCTTCCTCTTACAATGCCAACAATAAGCATTTTGATCAGGGCTCCAATACCCACAGAGCATGCTGCAGGAGCGGAATCGGCCATACAAATGGATCCGCGTTGTACCAGCGCCATGGCCAGGACAACAACATAGGATCGGATCGGATTGCTCTAGAAACAAGGTACTGGATTTCAATACTTGGATGCTGCCTCGCTCCTAGCGCCTACCTAGCCCTCGCTTCCAATGTCCAATCCGATGCACATTTCATTGTCTACAAAGGCAGTTTATGTGGTATTAAATGTGGCAATGTTAATTAAAACTTTATAAATTGTAGTAATTTGATATCACTAATGAGGAGTGGAGAGGATTTATGCAAATTGTGGTGGCAACCTGCTTGATCTAGTGAACCTCATCATGGGTCTTCAAGTGCAGGAAGTAGTTTTAGATGGCATGGTAGATGTGGCAAAGATTAGCATGGAAGTGGTTTTAGATGGCATGGTAAATGTGGCAAAGACTAGTGAAACATTTTATAGTTTCACATTCATGATTCATATTAAACTTAATTATTATTGAATTTCAAGAATTTGTAAATGTTTCATCATTGATTGTGACATTCAGTTTTTTTTACCTAATAACATACACTATTAGAGTTTATGACTCTCCAACATATTGCCACATGTCCCAACTGACAGTGATCTCAAATATACAACATCCTCGTAAAATGCTCAAAAGAAAGAAATTAAAGTAGAATGGGAAAACTTATGCAAGAACATGTGTTAGCCAACCTCCATGCTTCTTTGTCACTATTCTCACCATGTGGAGGCTCCAAGCTAGGAGGTCCTATATCCAATCTTGAAAGACAAAGCTACAAAGCATGTTGCAGATGCTGTATATGTGCCATGGATCTCTTGCTCCATTTTCATGAGCCTTCCTTTGGAATACCAAGCTTCTTTGGTCCATACTTCACGCCAAAAGCATTCAATTCTTAGGTGCACTATGCATCCTAAATTAACAAATAAATTTTGCAGTGCAATGCAATACATGATGATTATGCATTGAAGTGCCATGAAAAAACGTTGTGTGAGCATTCCATAAAGCTCACGGTCAGACATGAGACTGAAGATAAAAGCATGGGTTTGAGCATCGTGCCCGTCCAGCAATCCCCACATCAACTCTATATCAAATGCGGGCTCTCCTGGAAGATCAAAAACATGAAAGGAAATCCAAGAACCCAAGGGAAAAAAAAGTACCTGAATTGAGCTCCGGAGGAGAATACTCCAGGCACGGCTGGCGCACCACCAACGAAGACCCTTTGGCGATCTCTTTGAGATGGCCTGTGAGAACCAGAGCTCTTCGAGTTGCCACACAGCTGACTTGTCCAGCCTCCATCTTTTCGTGTCGGTGATCTGTTTCTTTCCCCTTGAGCTTAAAACGTAACCAAGAGTGCCGTACCTTGCCCAACCGGATGAAGGCGCTGCTCCAAGATTAGCAACCCTTTACATTTGTGGATAGATCGCGCAAGCACAGTAGTTTTTGAAGGAACGTCGAGTTTTACAAGGTGACTCTTGAAGATGTTGCTGTTCCGTAATAGGTGGAAAGCAGGGACTCGGGAGAAATCTCCAAACGAAACTGTTTTCCTATCTCGCGAAACAAGTTCTTCGTCCCTGCGTGAACCAAGTTACATGCCGATTTACGAAAGTGAGAGAGTTACCAGTGAGGTTGCATAAACACTGCAAACGTGTTCCTTTCCACAAGTGGATCGTCTTGAGCCGTCTGTATAGACATTGCTACGAAAGAGGAAGTAAAAGACACGTACATGAACACAATGTGGTGTCGCATGAAATGCACCATTCAATATTAGCTCCGTCGCTTCTCCTACCTGGTAAGCAATGTCATCCTTTCTGAAAGTTGCCTACACGAAGACACTTTCAACACTTTGATCCGTATGGACGAACACTTCGTTTACCTTGACAATTGCACCAGACCGAGTTCTAACATAAAGCCCTGCTTCAGAATCAGGACAGTCTATTTCCTTCCTTCTCTTGTGTACATTGCACAGGTCAATCCTTTAACGCACCAAAAAAAAAAGTTAAGTTAGACAAAAACGCACCGCGTAACTTGAAAACGTGCCTGTAAGAGATCCGTGATCGACGTGCCAGCCACACCACGACGATGACTTTGTACCTGAGCATTTGCTGCAAGAAGCTTTTAGAAATTTACAGCAGGAGGAGCAACGAAACCTTGGGTAATTATGGAGCAGACGGCCTTTGTGGCACAAAGAGTTCTTGAGCATGTCCGTGAGCCTTGGATCACCGCCCTTGCGAGACACTGAAGGGACAGGAAATTAGAGGAGACGAACAGGAAAAGGATCTCAACCATGTTTGTCGCAGTGAGCTGCGAGGTGCAGGCCAACCTTTACAATCAGGCTTCCGAGTTTCTTAAAACCTGCAAAGTGATAGAAGAAAACATCATCCACGTAAAGAGAAAACAGAGATGTACTTGATTCAAGGTCAGGTAACTCCTTTCTGGGCCATAAGTTCGCTCGACAATAAGATGGATACCTGCGTCCATTGAGACCGGTTAAAATTTGTGAGAAGGAAGTAAACAAACCTTTCTATGAGAGCTGGGTCATCGGTCGGTCTGTCCACGATTGGATTCGCATAAAACGAAGCTTTAAGCTCATCTAAACCAGAAGGAACATATGAACTCGAAAGAAGGAAAACAAAACCGTTACGAACGAATACGTACCAAGTTGGCCGGATTCTAGGAACTCTTTTCCGTGGCTCCAACCAAAAGAAAATCTGCGAGCCGCTTATACGGAAGTTCTAGCTAGAAAATTTTGAGTTACCTGCTTGCTGGATCTTCTAGCTCCTTGAGAGCATTTTCGGGAAGAGAAGAAAGGCTGCACAGAAAAATCGAAAACATTGAGTAAGAAGAGACTATACTCGATACCTCTGCGCAAGATTTAACAGATTACGATTACTCCGCATTTCAGTGAATCCCGGAACCTGACAAAAACACAAAAAGAATGCTCGTGGAAGTAAAATTCCATTCAAAGCTTACGTTTGAAACGGCAATAATTCCCAGTCCTTGAGCTCCTCAGAAAAATCCACAGTTTCATTCTACAGCAAGAATTGATCGCTCATTCGATCCGAGGCAGGAAATCTCACTTGGAGCTCCGAGAAGTCGATCATCACTACCTTATGGCGCATGTTGTTGCCGAAATCCAAGTTGTGATAGGCACCTTGAATCATGGAGATCAAGGGCCACATTCAACTGGCAAATTTCAGAAGAAATTCCTAGATGTAGCTAGTATATAGCTAGTGTTTCTTTCTTCTTTCATGAAGCAATTGTTTCCAGTTTCCTTCTGAAAAGATCCTATTCATTTTTTGTTCTCATTCTGGCTCTTTGTCATAGTATCCGAGCAGGATCAAAAGGATGGAAATGCTGCCACCATCACTTTCTCAAATGGCCATTCCATTTCCATTTTTGATGGATCTGGAAACTTCTCAAGCTGGAGTCACCAGATGGAGCTCATCCTCAAAGGTGAGGGAGTTTGGGGTGTTGTCAACGGTGATGCAGGCCATCAGAAGGTGGATACCTAGAGTCGGCACGAGGACAAGGGCATGGCAACAATCGGGCTCATAGTCACAAAGAGTGTGCTGGATGATCTCGCCCTCAGTGAGAATTACACTAGCAGCAAGCTGTAGCTGTGAAAAGCACAAGCAGCAAATGCATGTCCAGATGACAGAGTCAAAAAGCTTTGACCAGTTCATGGATGGCAAATTGAGGATTCAGATAAGGAGAATAAGCTTCCTCCTCTTCAAAACTATTTCGTTCTTTATGCTCTTCTTAATTCTTTCCATTCTCTTCAAAGTAACTTGATGTAGGTTGACAAGCTTCAACTTAGTCATGTCATGTGTGTCGTCAATGAGGAGATAGCTCTTCTAAGCAATTTGTGAAGAAGAAGAACAATAACAAGGATAGAAGAGTGATGTGAAGTCCAACAAAGAGTCCAAGAAGAAGAAAATGTTGCTGAGGTCAAAACCAAGCTTTGCAACAATGCCATGGTAACTAACTCTTTTGTGATTGATCCTGAACCTATCTTGGCATAAATATCATTTTGTCAAGTATAGAAATTGTCTTGGCCAGCATGTTGTGCAGGTAGGAGACAACAATGAGCATGGTATTCATGGCATTGGTGACATGAACGTTTAGACATCTCATGGGAACTTAACTCTGACTGGGGTAATGTATGTTCTTACCCTTCACAAAGATTTGATGCTGATATGGGGAACAATTTATGTTTTGATCATCAAGTTTGTGTCATTTAAAATGCATAAACTCATGATGTGGTTGCTATAGCTCCTAGGGAAGGAAATCTATATCGACTCAAAGACAAGGGGTCTACCTACTCTTTGATTCTTGCCTTTGTTGGGAAAGGCATATATAATCTATGGCATAAATTGCTCATTGTCTTGGATTTCCACCTTAAGTGTTGCAAATGTGACTTCGGGTATTGAAAGTTATCTGTCGGCTAGTCCTTTCGGATATTCTTTCTTTACTGCCACGATAGCAAAAGGTCGGTATTGCTAAACCCATTATCAATTTTCACTTGAGCTAGTTGAGAAATTGGTCAATGACCATGCACTTAGATTAGATAAACATAAGATAGGAAACCTATGTGTTTCTTGTTGAGCATATTCAGCCTAGTTTAAGAAACTTGTGTTATTAACTTGCACTTGTTAGTATCAAGAACCCCCGTGATATTAAGATTAGTCCCTCAATATCATTAGATGATAGTTTACCGTGTTTGTTAAACACCCTTGCTATTATGCCCTTTGTGTTAGTCGTATTTCAGTTTTAAATACTATTTATGGAAAGTGTTTAGATGCTTAATTGGCATATCTATAGAATGTAGAGATTTTCCTGAACACAATGGTGTTTGTCCCGTGTCCAAATTCACAATCTAAAGACATTCCATATTTAGTAAGTTTCAAGCTTGTCCCAAAGATTAACTTCTGATACTAAGGGAGGTTTAGGGTGAAAGCCCAAAGCGTGTGTTCCTCTCGAGGGGGGGGGGCTATAGGGGGTTCCAAATGTATAGTAGGGATAGTGGGTAAGTCGGGCATGGCCAACTAACCTGAGGCATAGTCTAACTCTCGTTTATGTGCCTGGTTCTTGTTTTGCGTTCGGCTTAGGTCTAAGCCCAAGTTCCATTCCATGCTAGCTGGTGGAATACCCATATCTTCACGTTAGGCCATTGGTATGCCGAAATAGTGCCAAACTCTATTTGGCTCCATTTTGCATGTTGGTCTTAGCATTGGGATGCTGGTTACTCTAGGAATATTCCAAATTGCTCTGTGCTCCTGTCCCTTCGCTTCTTAGGCTGTACGCTTGGGAGTTGTTCAGTGTTCTAATGCCATTGCTCCTTGGCTCCATGCTTAGGAGTTTGGCACCGTTTCTTCGTTCAGTGGCCTAAGGACTTGAAACTCATGTTCCACACCACTATCCTTTGGACACATAGCTGTAAGCAACTAATTTTTCCATCTTACTTTAGTCACTTAACCAAACTTCTGACCACTTGGAGGAGTCTCATTCACAACTTCCTTAAGTCCAATTCAGGACTTGGGACTTGCTAGCCCCAAGAATGGCATCCATACCACTCATCCTTTGCACTTGGTCCAAGTGCTCCACGTGTCTAGTCCCAAGACCGACACCCCAAGGTACCACCGACATACCAACCTATTACGCTAAGGCTATGCCCATTCACCTTGGTCACACCAGTGGTCCAACACCACCTGCATTGCAGTCCCATCTCTCAACGACTGGGCCATCTATCCAGGAGTGACCATCCAAAATCCACTCCTTAGCATCCTTAAGATGCAGGGGGAACCACCTTCCTTAATGTCCCTTTTACAGTCCCCACTAAATCCCTTTTCTGTCCATGGCCAAGTTTGCCTACACTACCACTAGGACAAGGCCCACAAGCCTGACCACTAAGTACCATTGTCCTCTAGAACTTTCTCACCACATGACCGTATCTTTGGTCACCACACTAGAGGACTGCTCCTCTTTCATTTTACAGTCTGGGACTTTGGGACAACATTTCAGAACACTGTGGCCTTACGTAAGCCTCGTGGGTACTCCCCCCGCTTTCCGCCTTTGGGTGCTCTAGCCATTGGCTTAGAGCAAAGTTCTGTTGAGTTATGCCAGGTATCCAAGTAGGTAGTGCCACCCACATTTGGACTAGGAGCATCGACCATTCAATCTCCCGGAGGGACTAGAGCTAGCTCTTGAACACTTCACCAAGCTACCCCGTTTAACAATCCATATTCACTCTAGCCTTGGACTTCCCAGTGGTTATCCTGTCACCCAACACTTAGGTACAGCGTTCCTGGGCCAAACTGGCCTTTCCTAGCCAAACTGGCTCCACTGGAGTCTTCCCCCTACTATACTTTTGGAGCTCACTAAACCCCCCAGGGTCTGGGAGACGAACACTTTGGGCTTTCACCCTCTCAGACTCGAACTCAAACTCGGACTCGAACTCGGACTCGGACTCGGAATCAGACTCGGACTCGGACTCGGACTCGGACTTGGACTCGGGCTTGTGCTCGGTCTCGGCCTCGGCCTTAGTCTCGATCTCGGTCCCGGTCTCGGTCTCGATCCCGGTCTTGGTCCCGGTCTCGGTCTCGGTCCCGGTCTTGGTCCCGGTCTCGGTCTCGGTCCCGATCTTGGTCCTGGTCTCGGTCTTGGTCTCGACTTCAGACTCCATCTCGGGTCCTTCTCGGACTCCATCTCGGGTTCCATCTCGGGTTCCATCTCGGGTTCATCTCGGACTCTATCTCAGGTCCATCTCGGACTCCATCTCGGGTCCATCTAGAGTCCATCTTGGACTCCATCTTGGACTCCATTTTGGGTCCATCTTAGACTCTATCTCAGGTCCATCTCGGACTCCATCTCAAACTCCATCTTGGGTCCATCTCGGACTCCATGTCAGACTCAATCTCGTGTCATGTGTTGGTCCTCTTGTGTCCCTTTTCTAGAGACTCTTTTATTGCTCACTTCATGCTCATTCCTTGAGCACTCTGTTGGGAGTTCCACTCCCGCTCTCGACCTTTCAAGTCGGAGCCTTTTAGTCCAAACGTGTTACGCTCGTTTGGCTTTCACTTCGGCCACTACCATGTGGCACCCCTTTCGGCTCCACTTTGGGGTTTAGGGATTTGTGTCTCACAATGGCATGTGACATGTGGCATATGGAGGGTTTAGGTTCTACTTCGTGGTTATTCTATAGTAAATCACCATAGGATAAAGAGTAAAAACCATATGCGCTACATTTAGTATCAGAGGATACGTCTCAACAAGAACTATTCAATGAGATTGGGCAATCAGTCTTGTTGCATACATAGAGATGAAAACAATGATCCGAGTGGGTACATATTTTGGTACTAAGACTTCGCAATTGTTCCTTGGTTATGGATTTGGTTACCTTGTTGTACCATAATAATGTGAGTTTGCTCTTAGGCTCATAAGAGGGATTGAGTTGTTTTGTTTACATGAGTTTTTACTTGGGCTCATGAGTGAGGCATATTAGCAACTTGAAGTTACACTTTGAGTTGGTAGGATTAATGTTAGCCTATTGGTGGTTCTATGAGTTGTTCCATGTACCATGGGTAAAAGCAAATTTCCTTGGGTTTGATATGAGTGGCAAACAGGCTGGTCCGTAGCTATTTAGCACAGCATTAGTGGATCCTTCCTAGGCATGATTATAAGTAGATCAATCAAGACTATAGGGATTAATTTATTTCTTCAAGTAGTCATTGATATGCTCTCTCATAAACATTTCTTGGATTGGACTGAAGGCAGTGCAAAAGCAAGCTTGAGGTTTGGTCAAAGATGAGACCGAAAAGAGAGTCCTTAGGAACGAAGGATTAAACACGTAAATCATTTTCTCTTCTTGGAGAGATGATTTGCAACGAAGTGTGATTCATTGCTCATATTCATAATATACAATCAAGAGTCCCTACCTTGATGCATGTTGGCTATAGTGGTCTTGTAAATGGTGAGTTACAGAATGGAGAGTAGTGAAGTGTTAAACCATCTTGTCTAGGTTTGTTATTGAAGACTTGGGTTGCAATGCTCAATTCTTTTTCAAAGAACCTTGCTATTGCTCTTGAATAACTTGGTGTTGGATTAGTTTTGAGTTTGGTCAGAAAAAGAGTGGCATGAGCTTGTCTGTGTTGTGAACAAAAGTTAGTGGTGTTAAAGTGTTATAAATCTCTATCAATGGGGTGTGGCATTTATGTTGCATTTTGTTTAGTTGAGTTGACACTTGATACTCACTTAAACCTTTGTAGTAGTGACATGGGTATTACTCATGGTGCTGCTCAATTGATAATCAAGTCATTATGATTTTATATCATATCCATGTGATAGTGAACAATGTGTTTACGAAGCTACTTGGTTAAATGATGATCAACCCCAAAGTGGTTGATGGAGAAGCTAGTCTACTTGCACATAATAGCATTGTAGTACCTTTGACTGGATTCTCAATGATGATCCATTATGCTAAGCTTAAGTTGGTTCCTTGTTTCTTGGGAATTTGCCCATTAAGGTTTTGGAAAAGGTTATAGCATTCATTTGCTATGGCTTGTCAGTTTATTTATTAACACTTGGAGTAAGTTATTAGATGGAGAAGGTGTGTAGTTGAGGCATTTCATAAATTTTCTTAGACTTTTGTAATGGCTGGTTTGTTGATCACATTGTCCAAAAACCATTCCGTTTTTGTAAGCCAGTACAAACTAGTGAAGGGGTTGGAGTTGACTTCGGTTAGCTTAAATTTTAATAAAAAGTTTGTTGTAAGGAACCGACTCCCCGAGGCTAAAGGATCCCCGAAAGCATGACCGAAATGACAAAGAGTTCATCGGATGGGACCGAGTCGAAGATCGAGTCCAAGACCGACTCTGAGACCGAGTTCAAGATAGAGTCCGGGATCGAGTTCGAGGCCGAATCGGAGACCGAGTTCGAGACCGAGTTTGAGACAGAGTCCGAGATCCCAAATTGGGTCCGAGACCGAGTTCGAGTTCGAGTCCAAAGTCGAGTCCGAGATTGGGTCCGAGATTGTGTGAGCATGGGCTTGGGTGGTGTCGGAGGGGCCACCCAGGGAAGTGCTCAAGAGCAGCTCCCACTCCCGAAAGGGAAACCGACTGCGGTGCTCCCAGCTCATGTGGAATGGTGCCCCACTTGAGCACCTTGTGGCTCATTGGTCCTTGCCCTGCCTAGGGGCTTGGGCCTTCCCTTTGGGATGGAAATGGGGGGGTAGAGCTACCCATACCGGGCCGTTAAGCCACGGTGTTTCGCCCCGATGTCCCGAAGCAAGTGTTGCACCCAAGGCTTGGGATTTAGAGGGTCCCATGATCAAGTCTTGTGGTACCAAGGGGTGTTAGGAACCTGGAGGCTTGGTGTGCTTGGCTGCTTGTGCCTGCGGGGAGTGTAGCCGAACCTTAAGTCCAGTCTAACCCGAGGAGGGGGATTGGGAGAGATTTGGGAATCCGTAAATGGATGGCTAACACTCCGTTGCTCATGTAGTGAGTAGCTGAAACCAAGTAGGACCAAGTAAAAGCTGGTATGATAGGCGGGAATCTTGATGAGGGAACTTTGCACAAGCCAAGGCAGTGTTGGTCGGATAGACGAGGTAAGTGGGCAAATTGGAAAGGAAAAATTGTGGCTTACAATTTGGTATCAAAGCCTCTTCCTTAGTTCTAGCGAAGGATAGAGGCGGATTGCTGGGAGATGGCAAGGGCAGGATGTAAGCGAACCCAGGCAGAGATAGAACCCCCGCCAGAGCTGGAGCCTCCGGTCGAACAAGAGGCTATGGATGAGGAATCCTTGCATGAGGAGGACTCTAGTGAGGAAACTTCCAAACAGGATCCGATGGCGAGGTTCGGTCATCCAAGGCTTGATTGGACGTTCTAGAAGGACAATTGGCGCAGACCAATGCCCTGCTGGAGACTCTCGTACGCAAGCTAAAGCGTGATGAGAAGCAGAAGAAAAAACGAAAGACTGCAAATGCTGGTAGTGTAGAAGGTGCGGACCCTTCGTTAGGGACTGAGGCAAAACCAGATAAGGTTGAACAAACCAAAGTGGAATCAGTCCCTCAGGCAATTCCCAAGTACAAACCAAAGCCCCCACCGGTCTTTAAGGGAGTGAACAACTATAAGGTGGTGGAGGATTGGTTTTACAATATGGAGGACTACTTCCGAGCGTTGCAGTTACCGAGCTCGGAGAAGGTCCCATATGCAAAACCATACTTGGCAGATAATGCCAAGTCCTTGTGGAGAACAACAGAGGCCAACAAAGGACCGGTGGCCACTTGGGAAATGATGAAGGCGAGGATCCGTGCGACTTACGTTCCTCCGAATGCTACCCTGCATCTAAGGGACGAGCTGAGTAGGCTGAAGCAGACCGAAACCATTCAGGAGTATGTGAATGGGTTTATGGTAAAGAGGATACTTGTCACGGATATGGGGGACATAGATGCGTTCCATGCCTTCATATCAGGTTTACAAACCTGGGCTCGCGGTGAGGTGATGCGGTGGAACCCGACCAACTACAAGGAAGCGTTGGATGCAGCCATCAAGGTGCATTTCAACGATAACCTGTGAAAGGGAAACACGACAGGGTCGGGATCCATGTTTAGCAAAGGGGCCAAACCAAGTGGAACGTATAGCAAGGGGAAATTCAAGAAGAGTTTCTCTAAGAATGAGTCCTCGGGGTCCCGGAAAGGCAAATCCGGTGGCTAGCGAGCGAGTACGTGGGGGAGTCAAGTGAAAAGAGGCAAACCTATAGATAAGAAGGTCAAGTTGTATAGCAGCATGGGAAACAACGTATGCTACAACTGCGGTGAAGCGCGACATTTTTTGAGGGAATGTCCCTACCCGAAGAAGGCTAGAGCCAATATGGCCATCAAGTCGGGTGAAGTCCAAACTGAGGTATGTGATCTAGTCCCTAACTCAAAGTTACTCATTACACGAGCAACTTTGGTAGAGAGTCATTCACGACATCTACTAGCCCTCCGAGGGAAGCTTGGAGGTAGCTTTGTTAAGATCCTTATTGACACGGGTGCTTCAGATAATTTTGTGGCTGTAGACATAGTCTGGCAAGCCGGACTAACGGTGCAGCAGCTAGGCAAACCAAGGACTATAGAGTTTGTTCAGGTACTTCGACAAGCAAGAGTCGAAGTAGGGACATGGAAAGTAGACATGGATTTCACCGTATTGGACATGGCAGAATTTGACGTGATCTTTGGAATGGATTGGTTCAATCAGTTCGTGGTAGCCCTGCATGGACAAGGTAGGAACCTTGTGGTACTAGCGAATGCCCAAGGAAGAAGATTTAGGGTGGAGGCCCAAGATCTAAAGGTAGGGCAAAGCAAGGCCAAAGATTCCTATTTAAACCTGGTGTCCACGAGAGGACAACTCACTAAAAGAACTAAGGCAGCCTTTTTGTGCTTACTCTCGGCGAAGAGTGACAAAAAGACAGGAACGGAAGAAGTACTTTTAGTGATCCAGCGGGTGTTAGACCAATTCCAGGATACCATGCTAGAGGAGCTACCGGCAGGGTTGCCCCCTGCACGACCGATAGAACATAAGATTGAGCTTGTCGAGGGTGCTGAGGCGGTGGTTCGTCCCCCCTATCGTTTGAACAAAAAAGAACTCAAAGAGCTCAAGTGCCAACTAGAGGAGTTGGTGGACAAAAGGTATGTTAGGTTGAGCAAGTCGCAGTATGGGGCGCCGGTGTTATTTGTGAAAAAGAAAGATGGATCTATGCGCATGTGCATAGACTACCGGTTGCTCAACAAGTATACAAAGAAGAACAAGTACCCTTTGCCAAGGATTGAGGACCTATTCGATAGGTTAGGAAAGGCAAAATACTTCTCGAGGATTGACCTAATGTCAAGATACTACCAGATCAGGGTAGCCGAGGAAGATGTTGAGAAGACAACCTGTCGAACAAGGTATGGGAGCTTTGAGTTTCTGGTGATGCCCTTCGGGCTATGTAATGCGCTGGCAACGTTTTTGGCGCTGATGAACCACATCTTTGTACCCTATCTGGATCACTTCGTGGTCGTCTATATCGACGACATCCTGATCTATAGCGAGGCGCTAGAGGAGCATGCCGAACACTTGGCGAAGGTGTTTGAGAAACTAAGGGAACACAAACTATATGCTAAAGAGAGCAAATGTGACTTTGCTCAACAAGAGGTAAAGTTTCTTGGGCATGTGGTGGGCCAGGACGGGCTCAAGGTGGACCTGGAGAAGGTCCAAGCGATCCAGGAATGGGAGCAACCATTGAATGTACATGAGTTGAGGGCATTCTTGGGGCTATGCAACTACTACCGAAAGTTTATCAGACACTATTCAAGACTAGCCCTGCCCTTAACGGACAAACAAGAAAAGGGAAGATGGTATGGACAGCAAAATGCGAGGCGGCATTCGTCCACCTTAAAGGGAAGTTGAGGAAGGCTCCCGTGTTGGCATTCCCAGACTTTGGTAAGGACTTTGAGGTAGAAACGAATGCTTCGGACTTTGCGTTGGGCGCAGTTTTGAAGCAAGACAACCATCCAGTAGCGTTCTTCTTGAAGAAGTTGGACAAGGCTCAAAGGAAGTGGCCTACCCACGAGAAGGAACTGTTTGCGGTGGTCAAGGCGCTCAAGGAGTGGTGACACTACCTTGGGAGACATTTCAAGGTTTACACGGACAATGTGGCAATAAAACACTTCTTGTCACAGCCCGACCTGAGAGGGAAACAAGGTTGGTGGGCCAATGCCTTGGTCGAGTTTGATTGCGAAATCCTGTACAAGCCTGGGAAGAGCAACATCGTGGCAGATGCGCTAAGTCGAAAAGCGAGCTTGAAGTTGGCAATATCTAGTGCGACAGCAACCTTTTGGGATGATGTGCAGACAGCATATGAGAACGATGGTAGTGTTGCTAAGAAATCTAGAGGCATGGGAAGCTCACTAGAGAGGTGAGCTGCCAACGGAAGAGAAAACGGGCTATGCAGAACGCAACGGACTCATCTATTACAAGCAAACAAGGGTGTATGTTCTAGAAGGGGAACTAAGGAAGGTAGCCTTAGAAGAGTGTCATGACGGACCCCTTGCGGGACACGGCGGAGTGCCCAAGATGCTGGGCTTACTCAAGAGGAAGTATCACTGGCCAGATATGGCTAAGGACGTCCAAGACTATGTAAAGACATGTCCAACATGTCAGCAAGTAAAAGCCGTGACTAAGGCTAGTGGGGGCTTGTTCCAGATCATCCATAGAAATGTCTTATGATGGACTTCATCACGGGACTCCCCCCAAGCGAAGGGTTTGATGCGATATTTGTGGTGGTGGACCGATTTTTGAAGATGGCACATTTCATACCCACTACAACAGAAGTGGATGCAGAAGGTGTGGCAAAGCTATTCTTCGAACAAGTGGTTCGAGTGCAGGGAAGGCCAGAAGAGATTATCTCAAATCGAGATAAGATCTTCACTAGTAGGTTCTAGAGGACTCTCCTAGAACAGTATTGCACCAAGTTGAAATTCAGCACAGCCTACCACCCACAGACAGGTATGGGGTATTAAGTCAAGTTTGATGGCACTAACACTTCTTGACAGACGGACAAACAGAAAGGGTGAATAGATAGGTAAAGGATTATTTGCGATGCTATGTCTAGGGAGACCAAACCGATTGGGTAAGTCATTTGGGACTTGCGGAAATGTGTTATAACAACTCACCACATTCGAGTATCGGGGTGAGTCCATGGGAAGTCATCAATGGGTGAGCTATTGAAGGTCCTATGGAACTCGGCGTGGCCGAGTATCATGGAGAGTTACCCGTAGTGGAGGCATTCACGGTGGAAAGACTCAACATCTGGAATCTAGTGAGGGATTCCTTGGAACGAGCTTAACAAAGGCAAACCAAGTATGCGAACCAGAAGCGTCGGGATGTAGAGTTCCAAGCTGGGGAGAAGGTGTGGCTGAACACCAAGAACCTTAGGCTACCAAGTGGGGTCAGCCAGAAGTTGACCCAAAGGTAAAAATGCATGTATTCCTGTAAATGAATTGATCTTGAGTTCCTTAAGCAGGTTCGCGGGGCCTTACGAGATTGAGGCACGAATCGGTAAAGTGGCTTACTGTCTCCGACTTTCTCGAGAGATGGGGAAGATGCACCCAGTGTTCCACGTGAACTTACTCAAGCCGTACTTTGAGGATCCGCTTCGCAAGGACCAAATAAGACCTTTACCTGAGGTTATCCAAGGGGAAGAGGAATATGAACTCAAGGCCATCCTCAATGCATGCAAGAGCAGGCGACAAGGACGCGAGGTGAGAGAGTTCCATATGAAGTGGAAAGGATTTCTACACTGCGAAGCAACATGGGAACAGGAGGAGAACCTAGTGACACGCGAGATCTAATGGAGGAATTTCTGCAAGCCAGAACTCTATGTACTT
>NW_003314329.1:747430-864083 GCF_000143415.4 Selaginella moellendorffii | reverse complement strand
GTAAGGATAGTGAGGTCCAGGAACCAGTCTTGAAGGAACTCTCCAGTGGTGCTTCCAAACTGACTTGAGGTTGAGATTGGGGCCGAGGGGCCTTGGGTGGGAGTGAGCAGTGACTTGGGTGGTGCTGGAAGGGCCACCCCAGGAACTGCTCAAGAGCAGCTCCCACTCCTGAAAGGGAAACCGACTGCGGTGCTCCCAGCTCATGTGGAGTGGTGCCCCACTTGAGTACCATGCGGCTCATTGGTCCTCGCCCTTCCTAGGGGCTTGGGCCTTCCCTTCGGGATGGAAATGGGGGGGTAGAGGTACCCATATCGGGCTGTTAGGCCACGGTGTTTCGCCCCGATGTCCCGAAGCAAGTGTTGCACCCAAGGCTTGGGATTTAGAGGGTCCCATGATCAAGTCTTGTGGTACCAAGGTGTGTTAGGAATCTTGAGGCTTGGTGTGCTTGGCTACTTGTGCCTGCGGGGAGTGTAGCTGAACCTTAAGTCCAGTCTAACCCGGGGAGGGGGATTGGGAGAGATTTGGGAATCCGTAAATGGATGGCTAACACTCCGTTGCTCGTGCAGTGAGTAGCTGAAACCAAGTAGGACCAAGTAGGAGCTGGTATGATAGGCGGGAACCTTGGTGAGGGAACTTAGCACAAGCTAAGGCAGTGTTGGTCGGATAGACGAGGTAAGCGGGCAAATTGGAAAAGAAAAATTTGTGGTTTACATTTGTATGATGCGACCCGAAAGGGATGCTGACTTTAGGGCTAAGGCAATTGAGTTGGATAGAGTCTGGAGTTGGTGTTAAAAAGTGGTAGTTGCGCTTTTTTAAAAAGGGTGACCCTTTTGCCTTTCTTTGTAGATGGCAGGTTGCACCTTGTGTTTCATTAGACTCTATGAGAGTAATGAGCTTTTATTGATCTTGACTTGGTCTTGGTAGCCCCGTGCTTTGCCTGAAGATAGTGATGTCCAACTTAGTTGTTTGAGGTTAAGATGTTGGTACCCGTACTATAGCTTTGTTTATGAGGAGGTTGTGTATTAATATAAGTCCATCTCATGGTCTTCACCTTGGTTTCGACTAAGTGTTGATCATGTATAGCTAGCCTCTTCAAGGCATACTCAGAGTTATTGGTTATACACATTGGTGAGCTTATTGCGATTGAGTTAGAGTCGAGTGGTCATTTAGTTTGTGCTTGTCTATGAACCTTTATCTTGTACTTGGGGTATCACATTCATGTTGGACAAATATGTGACTTGATGATGTGAATTTAGTGTTTGAGTCTTGTGAAGGCAAGTTGAAGAGTGATTGTTAGTTGCATAGCAACTAGTGATTTTTTGTAGACTTTGTTAAGGACTATTTGACACTTACTTTGCTCAATGATGATTTATCAGTGATGGGCTTACCTTACCGAATGGTGTTGTGGAGGATTGTGTCGTTAGATTTACATAGGTTTCCATGTTGGCATTTCGACTTTACCTTTGTCGATATCATTTGATTGTGTTTAGTTCGTAGTGTTGAATTTCATTGAGTCTTAGATGTGGTGATTCACTCCTTGAGGAAGTGTTATTTGTAACTAAGTTTGTTGAAGGATTGGTCTCGAATACTGACTAAAGTATCTTCGACTTTGGTTAGCTTAGTTATTAGAGAGTTTGGGTGGTGATTCACTCTTACTTTCTTCTAACTTGTTATAGTGTTGATAGCATTGAAGTGATGCCTTGTCGTTGATATTGTTAATGTTGAGATTCGAGTGAAATGAGATGTCTCTCTTTAGGATTGATATTAAGTTTCAATAGTTTTGATGTAGATAATGTTGATGATTTGGTTGTAGGTTTGTGTTATTAACATTTGTGCATTTGCTAGTTAGCAACTATGTTGACATTTAAACGAACTGAGTGGTAAATTGAGTTAGTTGTGTTCTAGACGAAATTGTTTAGTAAAGGTTGAGCTTTAGCTTTTCCTTAAAAAGTGATTTAGTTGTGGACTATATTAGCTTAACGAGAGAAAGAGTTAGTGATCAATATTGGAATATTTGAATCCTTGTTAAATTTGAATTAGGATATATTGATTATTGATGATTTTTCTTATGCTTGTTATGAAGTGAGTTACATTTTGTTATAGATGGATTCATGAAGGATCAATTAAAAGATCACTTGTTGAGCATAGATTTCTTATGCTTAGCTATTGGATTGATGTAAACATGCTCTTTATTAACTTTGGTATTATGAAGTTTGGTTTATAAATGTGTTAAGGAAGATATTGTGGGTTGTACTATGATTTTTCTTTAACATTGAAGTTCGTTCTTGTGAGATTTGTGATCATTGTTAGGCAAGACTTAGCTATAAGCTTCTTCGAGTTTTTGGCTCCTTAAGTTTTCATGCTTATAGTTCATTTATTTGAAATTGTTGTGGAAGGCATTTTGGCTTGTTAGCTTCAATGTTGATATTGGTTTTTGCATCTAGCAATCATTAGTGATGATTGACTATCATCTAGAATAATTGATTATCTTTATCAGAAGTTTTGCTTGATTATTGTTGATCTAAAATAATTTACCATTCTTCAGGATGGTGGATTCTTTCTTCGATGATGATTATGCATCTCTTTATTGATGGGATGATTAATGTTCTTTCATGATGGTTAGTTATTCTCTTTGATGGCTTATTGCTTTTTGTATTACCACATATTCTTTGTGGTTTGTTCTAGATTGGTCTTAGGTTTGAGACATCGGTAGGATGTTGTTGACACTTGCTTAAACAATTTGAATTCCTTCGTATTGTTGACTGGAATTTATTCAGATTGGCCAGTGTGATGGTTGGTATGACTGAGTGTTTGTTTGCATTGCAACATTCATTCTATTTTGTTGACTATCGTTACAGTTGGTTTTAATAGGTTGGATGTTATTTCCTTTGGGTAATACATTTGCGAGCATTTTGCTTGCCAAGTTGATGATACTTTGTGTTCTTTTAGTTGTTTTTTGTAAGTTGCTTAGCATGTTATCTCAATTCTTTGATAGTTATGTGTTATTATTGAGTTTTCTTGATGATACACTTGCTATTGAATTTTGTTGGATAGTGAATTTTATGTTTTCCAAACATGATGATGTTGGTGGTTCCTATACTATACTAGTTTATTAGATGATATCTTACTTGGAATACTTTTGTGTTCTAATCTAAGATATATTCATTGATAATTCAGTCTCGACTTTGATATGTCTATGACTTTGATATTATCTATCTATTAATCTTTGAGTTTGGGCCAGTATAAGCAGACTAGCTTCGGTACTTCGTGTGTATGGTGTGCAAAATACCAATTCTTTCAGACAGAGTTGTGCACAGGGTATGTCTCTAATCCAATAGTATTGTAGGAGTCTGATCTCTACAAATCACATAGAAGTGTGTTATTGGATATATCAAAACTTCACTCCAAGCTCTCTACATGAACAAATGTTAATTACACTTCATGTTTAGCTTGCTGGTGAATATAAGTTTTAAACTTAAACCCTAATACACTATTGTTTATAATCTTGTGTTTATAAATAATTATAATTATTTATTAAACAAGAATTAAGCAAAAAAATAATTATTTATAAATTAGTATTTCGAATGCATGGAATATAGAAATGGAATACAGAAATGTGTATATCAATTAGCCTAAAAACCTTAACTTATATACAAGAGTGAGTGGTTCATATTGAAATTAATCCAAATCAAAATCCCATTACAAAGCTCTATTTCGTTAAAGTGGGATTTATTCAGTAAAATGGGACTAATAAAAATTTTCAAGTATTTGAAAATGACGTGAAATTATATGTTTTTTGTCCAGGGGCTAGACATATCTGGGGCATGGTGACTAGCGCAGTGACTTTGTGTCCAGACTGAGTCCATCTGGTTGTATAATAAATCTCATTGTCAAGGTGAACAAGCCGAATCTGAAACTAAAGAAGAGCGATGGCATGCGCGCACACACTATTTTTTTGTTCATTGAGCGTGTGGTGAGCTTTCCAAGATGAACGTCATTCCTATTAGCCAGACATATAATTTAATGGTGAGAACATTTAGATATTATTCAATGTTATCTTTTTCTAACGAATCTAATTGTGAAGGTGTAGCAAGAGGCATTGCTAGTCTAGAGAAGTCATTTAACTCATTTGACCCTTAGTGTATTTTCATGAAACTAAATAACATTCATATTATTAAGGAATTTCTCTAGTACCTTTTTTTTACGACATAGAGGCTTGCATTTCTTTCAAAGGTGATTTAGTAAAAGGCCTGAGGGCACATGCCATTCTATTTCTCAGACCGGTATTAAGATATACTAGTGCAAAGGGAAAAAGGTATTTGGTGATCAAGTAAATGGCATGAGGGCACACGCCATTATAAGCCTAAGCGCTAGTGGACACCTCCTTTTTGGTACTCTCAGCGGTACTATCATCCTTCTCTGGGTTAGTTGTTTTGCTTTGGATTGTTGTCTCTGACGTTATTGGGGCGTTCTCGATAGTTGTTAATGTTGCCGTTTGTTCAGAAAAATGATCACCTGGAATATAGTACAGGGAGTTTGGAAGACTTATATATTCTACATCTTCACCTATCTCCTTCTCCGTCTCCTTTTCTGCCTCACTTACAGATTTTGTGTTTGCCATGAGAATGCTCTTCACCCTAAAATATGGAGTTCGTTGTGTTATAAAAGGAAACCAACACACACGCTGCAAGGGAATGATGGTACATAAAGCACGTAAGCCCACAATATGGGTTTATGTGCCATTAATATGGGCCACACACGATATTATTAGATTTATGCACATGTGATTGGTAAATGCATATGTCACATCATCTTTGTTTTACCTCACACACTATATCAGGCCTAATGAACCATATCACATGTGCGCATATGCTATATATATGGAGAAGTATTATGCAAGGATAGAAAAATTCAATGCATGATTGTGGAGAGCAATGGCATGAAGCCACATGCTAAATAACATTTTAGAGAAAGAATTAAAATAGAAACATGCAAACAGTACTGAGTGGACCAAGACTTAGAAGTGCACAATTGAATGAGGTATTTCTAATAAATATTTCACTCACCTCATATAGGAATGGCTACCACTCTCAAATGGCGTATCGCCTCATGCCATCACCTCGCAATTTGTTATAACAATCCAATGAATTCATATTCGGCTTGTTCACCTTGAACTTTAAGTAAGATTTGCTAGAACAACTAAGAATTTATACTTGTTATTTGTATCATCTCACCTAGGAATGGCATAAGGCCACATGCCATCACGCCTCCTCTGATTCAGATTCGGATTGTTCACCTTGAAATAAAATACATTAGAAACTTAGTAAAGGAATATTAATGAATCTCACCTTGAACCTGGGTTATGAATGCTCTTGCTGCATCTCTTGCATGGTCTGGCAAGGTGATGGTGGCACTTTGCTTCCGCATCCAACCATGCACAACATTGTCCACCGATATGCTCATGCTGGGATCCCTTGGATTCAGCACCCATCTCTTTTCTAGGCAATCCTTCGTATATCCGGAACTTGGCTTGAACCACTCCACAGTTACATTGAAGGAGTTAGTTTTTGCGTCCTCCTCTGCATCAGTGATGCAGCGCCCCACCCATATCATTTGTTTTTTATTACTGGGTCTGACAAGCACAACCATTCCTTTGCAGACCTGTACTGGATTGAATGCTGAATCCGGCTTCTTGTTCCTCGGCCCACAATAGTGATCCTCAACATCGTTATCTGTCACTGCATTTTCAGAGGACATTGTTCCGCTACTATCTGGTGCTCTGGGTTCTGGCCAAAAGGACTCTTCCAATTCTTCATATACAACCGGCCCATTTTGGATAGCAGATATAATCTTCTCCCAGTATTCGAGCAAAGGCTTGCACCTCTGAAAATAGGATTCTCCACCAAACACCAACCCCCTCTTCCAGAAGGCAATATGCTGTCTAATCCCGGCCACTATACTTTCCTGGTCTTTGAGTCCATCCGGGTGCATCGGCCGTGGGGAACCCTGAGGAATCATAGGTTCCCCAGTTATAGGATCTCTCTTGAAGAGTTCAATGCCGTCCACTGGCAGCCACACTGTGTCCCATTCTCTCATCTTGTACCTCATCACTGGAGCACCGTCACGCATGCTGAAATGAAACTGAAGAGGCTTGGAGTGGCCAATCAGCGTTTCGGATCCGTCCCTAATGTAGCCTCTTACAAACCCCTTAAAGTCTGGAACCTCTGTCACAAGTGCAGCTTCAACAGTGCTTTTGATGCAATTTTGGAATTCATCGTAGAGTTGTGAGAGGGTGAGGACATTGGATCGCCGGAGGGACTCTGCCAGGTGACTAAACATGGCATCGACGTCTTCATGAGTGTGCCCAACCATGAAAAAGCCAAGTGTAACCGTTTCAAATATGCCTTTGGCAACAAGCATCGCCAAGTACGCGAAGACGTACATGTTTTTGTTCTCACTGCCAGCATTGTTTGTTTGGAGCAGAAGATGGGATGGAAGGCCACATCGGCCGCAAGAACTTCCTTGAGATTCTGCTTTGTTTGGATGAGGCTGTGCATTCACCAGGCGACCAGCCTCATCGGAATGGCATGAGGCCTCATGTGATAACCCTACAATTTGACAGCCAACATATTCACTGGGATGGCATGGGGCCCCACGCGATACTGCAAGCCTTTGCTCCTCCTCCAGCTGAACCCTGTATGGGGTTCGATCGACAAGGGCCTTATGCAAGGGTTGGCCGTTCAGCTCAGTCTGCGCACTTTGCAGAGACCTTAAGTGTTTTGCTAGGGACGCAATCATCATGTTTGCACCCCTGCCACCCCATAGAGGTACAAAGAAGTTCCCATAGTTCTGGGCACCATGCCCATGAGCGATTATGCCAAACAGAGACACAGGCAGCTGCATGGATGAAGAGATTGCCTTGGGGGCAAGATTGAGTCGAGGTAAGCACGTCTTTTTCTGGTCCATTTTATCGTGGATGATGCAGAGGTAAGAGTCAGGTCTCTCCATGGAGAGAATCCTATTATGATAATATGCAGTCCTGCAGCTTCTCTACTCGATGTTGTGGTCGAGCCGCCTTCTAACCAATGTCTCTCGCTCTTGAGCGATGCAAGAATTCTTCGACAAAGCCATTTTGATAGCAGTGCACTCGTCACACTTTGAAAAGCTTGAGTACTTTCCTATACTCACATCCCTGAACCTGTTGCTCCACAATCTACTAAATCTAGATTGGCTCAGCTTCCTATAGCCATTACTCTGGAGTTCCCGATTCACATCTTCCAATATACCCCCCTTGGTATACATGGAAGGGAGAACTCGTTGGGTGTCTCATGTTCCATCTTCCAAGAGGCGGGTTTTATGTGGTTGCTACTCGCTACATGTCTCGACAAACCTCTTGAAGATTGCCTCTCCATATACAACATGACCCTTGGTTTTGTGCATACCGTCGTTCCCATGGACTGCCTGTTGAACCCTTTGTTCCTCGAACTTAGTTTTGATTCTGTAGAATGTGGTTCGAGGGACTCCATAAATGATTCTCCATGCCTTCATGCAGACCAAACCCCTCTGGAAGACCATGCCCCCCACCTGATGTTCTGAAGCATCAATAGATGACCGTAATGCCTCATACACAAAATTGCGAGCTGCCTTCCAGGACAATGTCTTGTATCTTGCTCTCTCCTCTTCAATAGCATCCCAATCAGCATGTTGACAACACCTCCTCTTGCAACAAGCAACTGTCGAGACCATTTGAACCTCCATCGCCATTTTCTGCCTTTTCGGTTTGTTGCTCAGATCCCTTTGGCTGCGCTTTAGGAAGGTGTACTTTCTTTTCCCATAAAGAGATGTTCTGTCATCAGTTGTAGTGGTGTTTGATTGTGAATCCTTCACATTCTCAAACACTAAGTGCCTCAATTTCCACCGCACAATACTTCCAATAGTCAGACTGTTTTCTTCTGTGTCAACAACTTCTAAAATCGCAACTCCAATATCATCCCAGCCCTATTCTTGATTAGCAACCGCATCTCTTGGATCGACAACTGTGGCTAAGCCCTCAGCTACCACCTCCCCCTCGGGGTTGTTTAGAAACACCTTTGCCTGAATCCATATAGCATGGTTCTTAAGATCCACGGAGGGAACATGCGTCGCACTTGCGCTGTCCCCAACATCTGCTTTCTTCTGAAGATTTTTCAAGGCAACAACAACATTTACCCCGACGACCATCTCTCCTCGTTCAATAGCAACAACATTCCCATCGAAGACAGTCTCTACTGATACAGCAGCATTGCCTTCCCCAAGCCTTTGACAGTGTATAACAAAGTTCCGATCCATAGACACAAGGGTCTCTTTTGCAACTCTATTCCCACCATTCAAAATGTAAACCTTTTCCCCAACCCTGAAGGCCATTCTGAAAGTGCAGAAAAGAAGTTAAGACCATACAAAAAATGGTTGGAGAATGGCCTAAATCATAACATACCAAACAAGCATGAGGCCACATGCCATTATTCAAACATGCTATTGACACCCATGTGAAATTTCGCATTCACAAAATTGGCATGAGCCCTCATGCCATCTTGATAAACACAGAGCTACAGGCAGGTAAAGAAACTATTGGCAATATGCTAGTGATGAACTTGCAAGCCCCAAGATGGCATGAGCCCTCATACCATTAGTGGTACCGTAGCGCCGCTCGCACCACCGCAACTGCTCGTAGTGCCGCTTGCACAAACTGCCACTCGCATAAACTGCCGCTTGCAATGGCGCTCGCAATGCCGCAACCGCTCGTAGACGCATAAACCACAGCTCACAATGCCGCTTACACAAGCAGCGCTCACTGCGCTCAGCGGAACCTAGAACACGGTGCACAAAAATGATAGACCTAGAAATGAGTTCGAGAATTCAAAAATAACACATGCTTGAACGTCACATCAAATCCTCTGACAAACTAGATCTTATGATTCCTCTAACAAATTTCAAACTGAGTAGCTTCTAGACTTTGCTGTCGGACGTTGAACTTTGTCACATCATGTCCTTGCCTCGATCCAACTGTGCCATGTCAGTGATTCGATCTTTGCCATGCCATGTCAGCGATTCGCACCAAGATTATTCGCTGTGTAAAGGAATAATTATGCTGTGTGTGTACATCCATTTATGGCAATATAAGGCCACACGCCATTCAAAGAATAATGCTAGTCGAGCATTTTTTGGTGCATTTTTGGGTTCAAAATTGCATGAGCCCACACACTATAAAGTTTACCTGTACCAAAAATAGAAACAGCTTTATTTACTTGGGAATTTAAGTGGTTGAGGCATTTTTAAACTTACAAACACATGCCCTACTTACATTCCTTTGGTTGCTTAAAATTCAAAAATATTCTAAACCTTTCTTTTTGCATTTTCAATGTTTTCAATTATGGTTTTTGATTTTCGCAGGACCAGCCTAGTAATATATTTGCATCCCGTCATGTTTATAGCTAGCTTTCGTTTGTCCCCTTCGCTAGCCTGAGATACATCTGCTCGGCATCTAAATCTTACAGCATTTGCCCAGAAAGGGCATCTTTCTTCACGCAGTATTTGCCACATGTTTAGGGTTTAGAGTTTAGCAATTCAGTAGCTTGATAAACATGCAAATACAGAACTTATTGCAAAATCCTTTAATATGTCACAATGCCCCTAGGACCATAAACACATTTCAATAGAGAGGGTCCTTTCATTTCATAATTCCTTATGTAGATCTTGGTGAAACCAGAGTTAGTGAAGTTAGTTTCTTGTAATCCCGCATCTGATTGTGATGTCCCTTTGCAGTGTCTATGGAAAGGTCAATGCACACCAAACTGTAAAATCTTGGAGCAAAATAACGGTCGGATCTATGGCAAATGCCCCTGAAACATTATAAGGCTCGTGTGGTCTCATGTGGTGTCCGATTGAGATGCTTCTTTGCAGGGTCATCAAGAAGGACATTGTATACCATTCTTTATTTAGCTGAACATCTGGCATATTTGGAAATATAAGATGCTTTGGAATATCCAATCATGCATGGTATAAATATAGCGAGGGTATTAAATGATATCCCAATCATGATCTTTCTTTTGGATTTCGCGTGCATGCAGTCCGAGGAATGATGATGTTGTGGATTTCTTTTGGATTTCACGTGCATGCATGCGCGCGGCGATCCAGAAATTAATGGTGGCGCTCAAGTCCGAGGAATGATGACGTTGCGGGATTACCAACCGTCGTGACATTTCGCGCGTGTGAGGTTAGGTTTTGCATTTTGCTTTGTACTCGCGCTCGCACACTCACGCTCACATCGCGCTCCCACTCGCGATCACGCTCACATTCGCACTCATCTACCTTCTCTACAGGTTTCTCGTGTGCATCGGCGTCCACTCGCGCTTGCATCACACTCGCGCTCGTGTGCATCGGCGTCCACTTCAAGACACACCCAGTTTGTAACTTCGCCGCCAACTCCACCGCCCACTCCACCACCCACACGCAGCCCACTTGGCGTCCCAGGAGATTTCAGCGCCACTCTCCAACTGTAAGTGGCAAAGTAGCCTTGCTGCTACGATCCACTGCACACACAATGCACATTCGCCAGCGAGTCCAGCCTCGATTGTCACGCCTCCACTCGGCTTCAAATGGTAAGTCTTTTAGGCCAAGTAGAAAATGGCATGAGGCCACATGCCATTCAGTAGCAACATTGGCATGCACCGATTGGGCTCTCGAGTGCAGTCCGGTTACAGATGGCGTGTAGCCTCACGCCATCTTAGGATGCAGCCTCAAGACATCTGATGCAGTGGTGAATAGCGTGTGGCCTCACGTTATTTCCAGTTGCTAGCTTTTCATCTGTCAGCTCTAATAGTTGTGCATTTCTGAATAGGAGAGGAATTGCGTTCTTCTTCCAGCCACTGTCAATGTGGATGCAGAGAAAGGGGAGGAGCTCACCAGTTGGACTTTCGGGATGGAAGGCGAGGATCTGAGGCTGTACAACACAGATGGTGGGAGAAAAGAATGTATGGGGATCCTCATCCAAATGACAGACACTCTATGCAGTTCCATGCAAGAATATGGACTAGCACTTGTGGTAGAGACAGCGTCCGCCTTCAAGATCCACCTTGCACATCCTAGCGGCTTCCCGGAGGGGGGCAGCGGCTATGAGGAATTCCTAGAGGGAGCTAGGGAGAGGTTGTCCAGGAGGCCCATAATTTCAAAGACGCTGCGGGTCTATGAAGATCACATGGAATCCACAGACCTCACCTATGGCAATGTTCAAAAACTATATTCCAATATTGAGCCGTTGAGAGTGACTCTAGTTCGCGAAGCGAAGGGGAAGGGGGTCGATCTGGAAACTACCCTGAAGCAGAAAAGGGTGGTCAAGCTCAAGCCGACGTCCGACTCTCCTGCTCCAAAAAAGAAGCTACTCGGTGATGCCATTGCCTCGGGTTTGAACACTACACCCACCAAAAAGAAGAGCCGCAAAGAGCAGAAAGAGCAAGAAGAGGCAGCAAAAATCGTCGTAGATAATAGTACTTGTTACTATTCCAACAAAGTATATACAATCGACGTGAGCCACATCGACATCCAAAGCAAATACAACCACCGGCTAGTATCTGATGAGTGGGTGGAGAAACTGAAGCAGAAGATGCTGGCAAGTCCAGTAACACCCGACATCGCAGACGTGATCCCCTACTACTGAACAATGAAGGGCGAGATGAGGTTTCCAGACTTGATCAATAGGAAGGTGTTGGACAATCAGAACATCCGGTTCTATGCCGTCTCCGGGCAGCATTCTAGTTTGGCGATGCAAGAGATAGTTGTGGATATTATGGTGGGCGAGGAGGTGAAGAAAGTCTTCAAGACAAGAGTTGTCCGCCTGATAAAAGGCAACTCGCCCCTCCGATCTATCATATACATCTCCCACGTGCAGAATGTCAAGCAAGAAACGTGCTACAAATCGGGTCTGCACGAGACATTGGCACAAACACAGAAGCTCTGGGCTCAACTAAAGAAGCCACAAAACCAGGACAAGGACGTGCACTAGCAACTAGTGCCTGGTAGGTAAGCCTCGTTGCATGTGGCATAGCATGTGGCCTCACGCCATTTCCATTGCAGGAATTCTCGAGTCTTCTCTCGAAAACACTGGGGGTCAATAACACACTCAGCATCCATCACATTCTACTCGCGACAAAAGTTGTTTTTGACAAATGGGTAGATGTGCTGAGGAGGTACCATGACGGGGAGTTGCTAAACTCAATGGGTGTGGAGGACGGCCGGAAGCCCAATGATTTGAAGCTCAACGCCTTGCGTTTCTCGCGGTCTCTAGACGAGGATGACCTTCTGACAGTGGCTAATGCTCTTCTACGTGGTGAGGTAGTCTTCAACAAGACCAAAATGACTCCCGGCCATATTGTGACATACGAGGACTTGTGCACGACTCTGAGAGCTCGTGCGCTATTGAAGGATTGGATCTTCGAGCAAGTGGCCGTGGAGAGGGTGAGCATTGACACCACGCAAGAGATGATGGAAGAGCTGGAGTTTTCAAATGAAGACATCGACGAGTACGTGAAGGGGGCCCCCAAGTTCATCGATCTGCTGTGGGATGCCACGAAAAGTAAAGCTGAGAAGTTGGATTAGTATCCAAATTTCATTAAGAGGGATGTCGACCGCCGGCTTCAGAAACAGCTCGACCCCGCAGCAGAGGCCTATCGAGAACCTTACCGGGTATACGTGAATTCGGATGAGGATCAAAGGTGGAGGAGCATCATTTCCCGCGGAGATGAGCAGGTCAAGAACATCTTTTGTGTGATGGACTTCACAAACGAGGAGATCACTCATGCAGACGAAGTCAGCTCCATCATTGACTTCATGGTGGGACTTGCAGAGGTGGAATCTTCAGTCCACTATATGATCTACGACTCCGAATCCTATCACAAGTTCTGGAAGGCCTTGAACGAGGTGAAGGCTCGGTTGAAAGGCAAGGAGATGCGGAAGATCCATAGGATAATGGCTAAGAAGAAGATACCGACAAATGTCCGCATCTTCACACTCGCCCTTGTTATTGGTCTTGCAGCAGAGTGGGACTGGAGTGACTTCCTAGCTTCGTTCGACAAGGCCGATCGAATTGATTTGAGGGAGGTCAATTTACCCGTGCCTGAGGAACTGAAGACGGCTATGGAGCTTTCAAATCCAGAGAAAGCTCCAAGTGCAGCATGGGAAATGCTCAGCTGGGTCTTCAACGCAATAGCGGGTGGGTCACCTGCTTCCGACTCCAAGGGCAAATGCGTTGTCGAGTACAACTGTGGCGGACTATTCTTTTGAGCCGCACTACTCAAGGGTGTCCCGTGTGTTGCGGTGACAAACTCCATTGAAGAGGTGACTTCAATGGAGCATATAATTACAGTTGCCAAAGAAAAACAATATCTTCTCTGCGAACCTGGTGAGTACGCACTTTAAGTTTAAACACAAGCTCTGTATGCAGGAGTGTGGCCACCCCCAGATGCTGAAACGGCGTTAACAACTACTGTTGAAGATACCCATGTTGGGCCGAGCTCACAACCTGCACAAGGTAAGGTCACGTGAGCACGTTGGACAGTCGTCGGGATCAGAGGCATTTGATTCGAAAAGGAAGAAGGGCAACGAAAAGATGATAGGTAATGCCTCGCGGTTATGGCGTGTGTGCTCATGCCATTCATTGCAAATCAAGGGCTGAGTGAAAGCACCCAGTCACCACCTCCTGACTCAGATTCCTATGGCGGACTCCCCTTCCCCAATCTCAATGGAGAGGTATAATGGATGAGGGATGCTTTTCAAATTAGGGCCATGTTTTTCTCATCTCGTCGTCTTCGAAGGGTGCAAGAACATGCAGAAACCATGTTAAGACAGTCGGGTGAGGATACGGTCCTAGGTCACGCACTAAAACAGGCTATGGATGTCTTGTATTTTGAGATGGAGACTCGGCCAGATGATTTTCCCAAGATGGTCCTAGAAGAACAAGCCATCCAGCCTGAGCAGCCTATGGAAGAAATGCAGGAGGGGGATGAGGAGCCAGAGAAAGATAATGAGCAGGAAGAGCAGAAGGACGAAGAGGAAGACAAAGAAGAGGAGGACGAAAAGGACTTGGATGGTCCTCACAATGGTGACGATCACAATAACGACGACGACGATGATGACAATGATGGCCAGCCTGAGGTGGCCAAAGAGCAGCAGAGGAAGGTCATACAAGACAAACCATCAGGTAAATAATAGTACATCCATTCCTAACCTTTTACCATTTCTAACATTGTCCAAGTAGGTCGCAGAGCAAATGGTAAGTAGAGATTATTCAGTTGAATTAAGATACAAACTCTAGCCTTTAGTGTCGAAGAAGGATAGTGCCAAGCAAGGGTCGAAATGTATGTCCAATCCTTCAGAATCAGCAGTGCGCCCAAGTGATATCGGAGCTGGTGGAGGCTACTATCCATATCAACGCCAAGCAAGCTGACCATGCTCCACTTGATGCTGCCCATACCACTGAGTCAATCTTGTCCACGTATCCAACTGACGGTCACCAGGCGCCATTGGACCCACATGAGGCCGCCCCAGCCACCGAGCCGGTCGTATCCTCATTTCCAACGGACTCAACGTGTGCCCAATCGTCTGACTACGCGCCGTTGGAACCTCCCTACACTGCCCCTGCTGCCTGTTCGGTCATGTCCACTTTGCCAACGGAGGCACTAGCTGAAATGGTGTGTGATCACACGCCATCGGAACCACCCCATGCCACTATTGAGCTAGTTGTACCAGAGTCTACAGCTGAAATGGCATGTGCCCACACGCCATCGGATGCGATTGACCCCACATTGCAAAGGAGAGTATTTCCGCCCTTCACGTTTCCTCGACCAAAACCCTCTCAACGACCATCGGGAGCACCATTCGCTAATATTGTAGATGGTAAAATTGACTTGTACCATTTTTTATGCTGACGCATTTCATTTCAGAGTCACGACGAAGGTACTGTATCATTTTTGATCTGAACAGTGTCCTTTTCTCCCATGAGCGTGGCTCGTCCTCGAATGTCATTGCACCCTCCAAAGCCTACGGTCGCAAGTAGGTCAAAAGAGACAGATTCACATTAATCATATGGGAGAAACTGCAGGATCTAATAATGACCATGCGACACTTAAAATAGAGGGCCGAGTTCAATTTGCAATTGGGAGTTTGGACGTCCATGATGCGCCACAATGCATTAACGTTGCTACAGATGATGCACGATCAGACGCAAGTAATATTACCATTTGACTTTCTCCTAACGCAGGAGGATTGCTTGACTATGGTCCATGTGAGGGGTAACAAGCCCATCTTCGTCAAGCCAGAGGCTGTAGTGATGAACCGGACTGCGAGGTCAAGTGAAATCCTTATCATCGATGACTCGCCAATTAAAACTGCAGCGAACACGCACACATATGCAATGCACCCCATCTCTTGCAGTATGGAAACTAGGGAGAAGAAACCATATGTTCTGGGGGACCTTGCAAAACGGCTTGGAGCAATGGTGATAGAGAACTGGCCAGTCCAGGAGGTGGCTGTAGAAATCAACCAAATGGCAAATGGAACGATATATTAGAAGCCATTTGATCGGACAGACACCAGTCATCATTTATGGCATGTATATTGTCTAGCCAAGCACTATCCGCATCTCCATAATCTGCTCAACCGGATGGGTTCTTCGACCACTGAACATGAGCGTGGACGTATTAGAGAAGAGATGGCATTACTATTGGGTTTAAATCCTGATAGTGTGGAGAGTGATGAAATTCCAAGATTATTGTATAGGCGTTGGAGGCAAAAAAGAACAGTCTGAGATGGCATGTATTTATTTAAAAATGTAACTTATTATGGCATAGGGTTCCATGCCATTGTATTAATATTAAAAGACAATTCTTTGAGAGGATTTGCATCATATTAGAAGTGTTACAGCATGTTATTGGAAGTCTACGAAGTTATTTTATTAATAAGGGGAAAGTAAAGATTGAATAGGGACTTGGGCTCCACCTAGACTCGGAGCAACTGAGCCAATATTAAAAGGATGGAAAGAAATTGGACGACGATGACAAGGAGAAGAGAGAGGTGAAGCAGTGGCAGAGGGAGGAGAAGTGATTGAGTAGACATTTCCTTGTTTAAAATAAAATGGCATGTGCCTTAATGCAATTGAATTTTGTTATATTTATATACTATATAAAGGTTTGGAAACCTTATTTTACAAGTGGGATAATGACAATTCCCACTTTAACAAAATAGAACTTTACATTAATATTAGTATATGGCATCATAATCATACACTTATATCCCAAGTGATTAAAACATCCTTCTTTTAAATTTAACATTGACAATGTATCTCTAATACTTCTTATTAGTTTCTTTTGTTCACAAACCATTTAGCCTTGGATGAAAGGAAGGAATGGCAGTGGCCACCAAATGGTTTCTTGGCATAAGGTTATTAAAGGCACTTTATTTTAAATTTGTTTTCTTTCATAAATATACTTGGCCAGGATACCAAGCGTCAAACTGTGGTAATAGAAAAATTAACTACAAGGAGAGTAGACTTTGAAATGTTTCTGAAAGTCCATTTGCATTAAAATAGACCTTTTGAAACGAGCCTCACAAGACTCCGTCCAACATCAAGGACATCTAAGTACGTATAAGTAGGGAAAAATTCTGATCATTAGAGAAACTTTATTATATCGTAAGGATGTGCTGCGACTGAGACAGCTTATGCAAAAAACCAAAAAAAAATTGGAAAAACAGGTTTTCAGTCTACCGTTTCGAGAAAAGGAAACACAAATATTCTGAGAAACACCTGATATCTGAATCCGAAACTACTCCGAGGTTGAGCCTTGCTGGAATCCAAAACAATTTGAGATCGTTTGTAGCTTCAAGGGTGTCGTCGGGTAACGCTCCACAGTTGAGGCTCAAGAACCCTGTCGAGTTGAGATGAGAGCTTATTTTATCTTCGATCTACACGTAATAGCTGGTGTAGCGAAGAGGCTGAGCGTGAAAATGAGGAGACGATCCACCAGCCACATTTTCTGCTCAGGAGACACTGCTCATGATCTTCTTGATCCAGCCGACAACAGGAATCATAAAAAATATCAGTAGGATTTACCACGACCCGAGGAGACAGGACCATAGTTGCAGCTAGACGTGCAAACGTTCAAACGCGTCCACGTTTAAACGCCGTTTAAAACGTTTTTTTCAGGACAATCAAACGTTTACATGTTAAAGCCTAAAATGATTAAGAAAACACTAATATTTACGAAAGACACTTTAATCTGATATTAAGCTTATAAAACCCAACCGAATAACATATTAAAACAAATGAAAGAAGAAGCCATTTGCTTGTCCCAGCACTGGACCAGTTCTCTGTGCTTGCCACCATAGATTCTACTGGCCCCCCTGAACCCTGTGAGGCTTGCTGCAGCAGATGCCCATCATCGGCATCTGCTGGGTCTGCTAGCTCGAAATCGGAAAAACTGCTGCGAGCTTTTTTAAGAACTTCATAAGGGATCTCCCTCATTGCCTTGCACGTTTTCACACCTCTTGCCCGAACTCCAGCAAGATGTGCTCGCACTCACTTGAATCTCATGACAATACTTACATGTCCAGTGCCGCTCTGCTCGTATCACATGCTTCCAGCTCCAGCATTCGCGGCGTCCTCCAATTCCTGCATGAACCCTGAAGAAACCCTAAAGAAACCTTTGTCTCTTTTTGCAAATAGTGCAAACGCGTTGGGAGTTTAGAACGGCGTTTTTTAACGCGTTTAAAACGTTACGTTTTTTTAGTTTCATACGTTTTCCGGCAACTATGGACAGGACATAGAGTGGACTTTGAAGTGTCAAAAAGAACCCGGTAAGCTTTGAAACGAATGTTCACAGAAATCTCCTCGCTGCTCCCATGGCCTGCGGGTACACGACGGCCACGAAAGTACGCTTCGTTCCATCATCTCGTCGACGACCTGGCGAAAGCACCTGTTTAGAGAATAAGCGGCATAGGATAACATAACACAAGAAGAAATTTTACTCTTTGATCGAGCATTCATCTGCTGCGATACTCCCATGCCACTGGATACTCCAGACTCTTCAAGTACCTGTCTACAAAGACTGTGAGTAGGAATCCAAGTCCTCCATTGTGCCACTCTCTGATGGCAAAGCAGAAATAATACTTGCCTGCGCGTAGCTTTATCGTCCTTGCAGTTGCACAAAAGGTGGCATTTGAGTCCCAAGTGCCTTCGCGTCAGTAACAATGACAATTGGCTCCAAGTCGGGATGAAGATGTTTTCTTGCGCCTTCCAGGATGTCATTGCTCGTTACTTCTTCAACCTTCTTTTTGTAAGTGAGAGGAAGGTTTTGATCGATTCCAAATAGATCGTATATGAGGACACGTGCTAGCTGGGATTCTCTGCAGAAGACGAATGTTGATAACTTTGGTAGATATAATCGCAAGTTTACCTACTTGAATAATTGAAAACAAAAGAATTTACAGCAGCTTCTTTGGCTTGAGACAGCTTCTCTGCAATGCAGGGAAGGGTTTCAATAGTGCATGCACGACAAATCTAGCCTTCAGGAACAGGTGCTTCGACAATTGACACCAAAACTGCCTTGACGGCTTTTAGAAACTTGGGAATAGATTGAACTTGAGTTTCTCCTCCGGCGACGAAAACACCCTTATATAACATTGAGCGAGACATTTTAAAACGTTGCTTTAAATCTATAATCAGAAAAGCTAACCCTGTGATCGATCGAAGCACTCCATCCTCCAGCTACTGAATATGCCAGACCTTCTTTCGATCGAATCTACAAGGATAACGTTTTGAGGACAATCACCAAGACTGAGAAAAGCACTATACCTCGTCAAATAGGAGGCCCCCAAAACCATTTAGCACGCCGTTGAAAACGTCCAAAGCAAACACATCAGGATCCGCAATCGTAGTTCCAAGCTCCCCCATACGAACATATCTACATTCACATCTTATTTAGTACCCTCGTGATTCTTGTGCATACCCTTGAGTTAAGCCACGAGGTACACATTTGGCTTAGAAATGCTGGTACCAAGTTGGGGCATGGTGTTGACTGGTAAAAGCCTGCTGGTGAAAAAGCTCCACAGTCCTGCCGAACATACAGAAGCTTGCTCCTTGTGTTTTCTGGCGTCCGTCATGTTGAAAACTCCGTTTCAATCAGCGACTAAGAGTCAAAATCACCCCAAATTCCTAACACAGCTGCGTCAGGCCAGTAAGTAAAATATGACGACGGAAGCACAAAGAAAAACTGGAATGGCTCACCGGAAAACCTGTCTGTGAAATGCAACCAGGTCGTTACGAAAACTGGATCTCACCGTGTTTTGCTCGGGCAATCGAGCATAAATACTTTTATCCCCATACAGCAGCTTTTGCAACCCGATTGTAGCCGAAGTTTCAGCCTGATGAAGGAAAACATATTTTAAAAAGATCGCCTGCAGATGCTACTCGCCTACGTCAAGAGATATAGCCCAGAAGCTGTCCTCCAACAAGTTCTAGCTTCTCTCTAGGCATGGTTGGCCTCTGGACGACTGCAGAACAAACACCTCAGGAGGAATTCAAAGTTTTCAACGGCCATACCATCTGAAAATATAGAAAACACAGTTTTGAGGTCGTCCTCAAGGCAACGACAGCCGACACCCATACTCCCACCACTGGACGATGCTTCTATTCGAGCTGCCATGGACTGCAAAATAGAAAAGTAAATAAGAAATAGCTTGTACATTGACAACTTTACCTCCAGTTCTAAATCTAATGAATCGCTTGGATGTAACGCAGTCCCTCCACTTCTTTGCACAGCAGACGTGAGATTTTATATCAGAAACATCGCGAGATTATAAGAAACAGAGCAATCACCTTTCCTTCCGGTTCTAAGTTTCCTCCGCCTTCCTGGAAACAGAAAAAATAAAAAGGATCAGTTCCTTGAGCGCAAAAGCAAGAGCCGAACTTACAAGTCCCAGCTCATGATCCTCGAGCACGAAAACTCGGAGACCGTTGTCTAGTACAATCTAATAAAACAACAACTAGCTTGTTTACAAATCGTTTTTCGCACCATTTCGTATGGTGGAAAAGAAAAAGTCGGGCAGCGGGGGAAACTCCTCTGGAATGGGGAGTATTTCCTGCTCCATGCTCGTTGTCACTGCAAAGCTGATGATCATGCCAACGTTTTATGAAAAAAAATCGTTCCGTTTTTTTTAATAAAAATCTCACCTTGGAAGCGCTGGATTCACAGCATAGAGAAGCCGCTAATGCAGCTCCAATAATCCTCCCCGGAATACTCCTGGCGCTGCCGCATTGCAATCTCTCAGCCTGGAAAGAACAAAAAGCCCGCGCGAAAGCCTTTCTCGAGCGCGTACCTGAGGCCTGGCGGACGCAATCGCGCCCGAGCTCCAGGATCGCCATCGCCTACATTCGCGATTTGGCAGAGCCGATCCTTGATGGATAAACCCTAAAACACAAGTTTCTCTTGTCTGAGACCGCATATTCTAAAGCTTAAATTAAAAAGTTTTGCTTCATGTTACTGATAATTGAATAGGATTTCAAGTACAGCAAATTAATGGTCTGCATGTTCCAACATTCAATGGCGAATAAAATTTAACGCCGATGGCGAGCGAGAAACATGTGGGACGACCAGTTTATAACCCGAGCAATCTGCGACCGGACAAGCCATCTCATCTCCTCGCTTGCAGCTATGGCGGCCTTCCCAAAGTTTATCCTCTTCTGCGCGGCTGCATCACTCTCTCTCGTAGGATCATCCTCGTATCCGAGGCACTGCACCGAAGTTATCAGCGTCTTCTTCCAGGATCTCTCCTTCTATCCGATCGTGCCCCCAAACAATCCCACCCCGTTCGGTCTCGGCGTGCTGGATGATATCCTCACCGCCAGGCCCTCGCGGAACTCCACGGTTGTGGGAAGCGCCCGGGGCACGCTTGTGTGGGACTCGCTGAATTCCAACGCGACCTCGTTTCTGCAGACCATGACCGTGGAGATCAAGGGCCGGCGGGGGATCATCAGCCTCTTGGGCCAGAACCATTTCCCGGAGAAGGTGAGAGAGATCGCCATCGTCGGCGGGACTGGAGAGTTCAGCCTCGTCCAGGGAACGGCGAAGATATCAACTTTTGCCACTCAGCCCGGCGGATTGATCCTGCGGATGCACCTGTTTATCACCAGGTTGTGGGAGTGCTACGGCATCGCCATGCGTCGTGACGATGCGTGACGAAGATATCAGTCTATGGTGAGGTGTTCAATTTCTCGTATAAATCATGCGATGTGGTTTTCTGGGACTGCTCGATTTCATTAATAAAGGAAAACATTGCTAGCATGTCCGGCTCCATGAAATGTGTGCCAACATTTGCTGCTCCTCGATCAAGATTTCTCCCAAGGTTGGAAAAAGTCGAATTGTTTTTACGTTTTGTTCTTCATCAGGTGGAAAGATCAGGTGCATTGATATCGTCTTCCTGGCTGCTATAGTTTCTAGTTTGCTAAAGCTTTTGCTCCATGCCAAGAGAGCAAGTGAGGAACATGTGGGCTGCCCAGTTTCATGGCCGGCCTCTTCAGGCCGCATGTTTCATAAGTTTATCTTCACGGCGACTCCTCAAACATCGCAAAGTTCATCCTCTTCCCCGTGGTTGCATCACTCTTTCTCGCAGGATCACCCTCGCTCTCATATCCGAGGCGCTGCACCGAAGTGATCAGCTTCTTCTTCCAGGAATCTCACTTTCTACCCGAATGTGCCTTCAGACAATCCCACTCCGTTCGACCTCGGCGTGCTCGATGATTTCCTCACCGCCGAGCCCTCCCGGTCTCTATGTTTTGTGAGATCCCATAAATCCGCTTGAAACAACAGACTGCACTCAACTCGATCCCAGTGCCCGGCCCCCATTTTCTCTTTTCTCGCGCGGATCATAGCCGAGCGCCGAAGAAGAACACAAAGCCATCGAAATGCTGGCATCGGATCTCCGAATCAGGCACTCAATAGTGAGAATCTGCTGCGGGTCTTCACGAAGAGGCGAACTGCTGCTGTTCCTGCTCGTGTGATGGCACCTCCTGCTGAGCGCTCTGTGATGCCTGCCAGGGATCCATTTGGACCTGCCCCCATGGAGCTTGATGCGGCGTCCCATACTCTTCTCCCTGAAGAACGACAATGTCATATCTCCCTTGGTGTATGCATATACTGCGGCGAACCTGGTCACCGTCTTCCTACTTGTCCCAAGCGTCCACAGGCCCGCATTCGCGGAGTGGAGATAGTTGCAGTGCATGAAGCTGTTCTTGACCCTGTACAACCTTTAAACGGGGATGTCACGTCCCAAAGTGTGTCTACAGCAAGGAGGCGAAAATCTGCAATATAGACCAAGGCCAATCATTTACCCTGCGAGAGTTGCCGAATCTTGATGGTTGCCAAATGAATCCGATCCGTGTCACCAAAACATGCCGAGATCTGCACCAAGTTGAATAGCGACAACTTGCATGTTCTCCAAGAGATCAATTCGGAAGGACCGGAGTTTACCATGTCTACCATTGAGGAGCTGCCTATTTGCGATTAAAGCACCAGATCACGCTGAGATGCTATGGGCGGTTGGACTGGCCTGGGTAGGTGTCAGATAAACTTGCTCCGTTGTTTAATCTGTAGGGCTGGGCTCCTCATATGTAGATTGGACGCTTGCACTTTTGCAAAGGTGTTTGCCAGCCTGGCTGAAGAAGAATGGGCCGTATGCACAAAGGTCAAGCAGGCTTTTGCAAGTATTACTCGCATCTTGTTTGAACTGCTATGTTTCATGCAAACCAAGTGTTACTTCTGGGTTATGTTGATTTAACCAAAGCTTTCGACTGTGTCCCATGGCATCTTTTGGTTTGGCGTCTGCTGGAACTCCAAATCCCCACCTCCCTCGTAGAGTGGAATTATAGAAGGCTTTGCATTTGCAAATAGCGGATGCTTGGGGGTTTGGCCCCCTCTCACCGAAGTTGTTCGCAATCTATATGGATGTGCTAGAGACTATGTTGCAGAGCAAGGTCCCTACGCTGTACCAACTCTCAGACATGTATCTCTATGTACATGTATATGCTGAACAGCACGACTGTAAGTCAACTTAGATGTGCCGAGTGAATTCAGGGCATGGAAGTAAACCTTGCCAAAGCCCAAATCATGGGTTTTGTTAGACCTGCAGATATAGCATGCTTCTACCAGGGAGATCAGCTCACCATAGTGGACACTGGGTATGTAATACATAGGACCCATCCGTGGAAAGTAGGCATAGCTGACTGAATTGCAGCTGCTTGTTGCATTGCAATCAGATTGCCATTTTGCTCAGGTCACAAGCTGGAGTGCAAAACACCAGTTCTTTCTAACCAAGTTACCACTATTATGCTGTGTTTGTGAGGTCACAACAATCCTGGGATGGCTAATCTTCGTGGGATCAGGTGGAGGACTTGCAAAATCAATTCTTTTAGATGGAGTTGCGCATGGAGAATGTCTCTAATCCAATAGTATTATTGAAGTTTGGTCTCTGGCCGTTGGAATTACACGCGTTATATATCAAAATGCAGTGATGTACAGCTCCATGTGTGCTATCGATGATTCGATAGGTTGATGTCAAAGCTGGACATTGGGGCTCAGTCTAGACCTCCGGCATACAAATGGCTGGATGATTGTTGTGAACTTGGTTGGGTGCCAAGTACGTCATAGGACCACAAGACATATCCAGAGCAGAGAAAACACACTTTTTTTGTTTGGTTTTTATTGGCGTGGTCTATAAAAAGTCAATGATGATTCTTAAGTTTTATCCATTCCTTTTTATTTAAATTTATTATTTTTGTATTTCTGAACCTTGTTCCTCATGATTAATAATTGGTTGACTATTATTAGTAATTTATCTTGATATGTTTAAATTATCATTCAATCTTTGTGAATATGAAGTTCATTTCAGCACTTTTTTTCTTTTTTAGTGTTGTTCAAGCCATGCGCTGGGAATTCTCTGACCAGCACAATGCTATAACACTAGCCGATGTCACTATGATTCTAGATGCAGTGATTGAAAATCTGAGCATTTTCGACGACAATACTTACTATGAGAGTGGGGGAGCTTATATTGATCAAATCATTGTGACAAATAACGTTGTGATCGACATCGTCATCTTGGCTTATCATACAGGCCCGAATCTGGATTTCTGCCATGTCAATCCAGGTAACACCATCAGAGTGAGAGGCTTTATTATCAAACTGATAATCCAAAACCTAGTAATGTATACAAGAGGTCAAATGCAAGCCTTTCTAGCTAGCAGCATGCTTGCAGTCTCCGAGATGTTTGGAGTCCAATATCGCATAGCACCAAATCAACAGATGGAAACACTTCACAACCAAACGAAGATTCTATTTGGAAGCGATCGAGGCGATTGCCAAGCAAAATTGACAACGCTGGACAACATCTTCTACAATGGTCTTCATCGAAATTTTGAGCTCCAGGCCCCGAATTTGATCTACACATTCAAGCTCCAGGATGATTGTAGCTTGTCTTTGAATGAGGCAAACCGGGGGCAAGTTTGGACGAATGGAGTGTGTGGGAGAGGAGGAGTCGATTGCTATCTCACAGTCGAACTTAATGGGAACATGGTCGTCAAAGAGACCCCAAGTCAGGCTGTTATATGGTCGCTAGATAAGTTCTGTGATGGACCATGCTATGCATTTGTGACTATGCAAAGAGATAGAAATGTGGTGCTTTATCATGTGTTTAAGTCCAGCCCAGGTAACCTTTATGCTGCTTGGGCCACGAACACTCTGAAAATTTTTTAAAATAAAAGACGGCACAAAAGAACGAAGATTTTCATTTAAAAGGTGCTTAGCTCGTGATCGATCCTATAATCTAGCTTGCGATGGGATTCGCTATGGAAGATTAGCCATTGCTATATCTGTCATTAATTTCCTCTTGCCAAAATAAACCCCTCGCCCTCGCGAATATTGTGTGGTTCTACCTAGTTTGGGACGATGGCATGGGCCGGGCCACAATCCAAACAGCCACATTGTACGGTCACTGTCAGGGGGAGGGAAGAAGAGGCGAAGAAGACGAACAAGTGAGAGCTATGAGATTTTGGATTTAGGGCTCCCGGAGATAAGAGGAGGGAGGAGGGCAATGGCGCAGCAGGGAGGCGCTGGCGAAATGTCGCCAGTCCAGTTCCGGGAGCTGGACGACGAATTCATGCAGGTAGATTCTCGACATTGTCGCTCGAGTCGATCGATTGAATGCCCCGAGTGAAATATTTCCATGGATTGGCTTTGGCTCTCGCAGAAGCAAGCGAAGGTATGGCTAGAAGCTCTTTTGGAGGAACGATATGGTGGAGATCGGAGCTTGGCGGATTTGCTCGCCGATGGAGACATACTGTGAGTCAATCTGAAAATCCGAAATGGAAGAACGTGTCTCCTCCCAGAAATTTATTTATTTTTTGCCTCTCTCCAGGTTTCGAGTTTCCAAGCTGTTCAAGGATCTTATACGAAGCAGCTCTGGAGGGGATGCCGCATTTCCAAGGCGGCCTTCCTCGGAGCTACCATCAAACGATGCAAAGGGTGGACGATATCTCCCATACTCTCACGTTGATTCATTCCTCAAGGCAAGCAATTTTTGTTTCTCGAGCTAGATATATGTTCCCACTTGCGTTTGCGCAGATTTGCAAGAGAATAGGCCTGCCCGATGTCGATCTCTTCACTCCCCCGGATGTTGTGGAGAAGAAGGATATCAGAAGGGTCTGCTTTTGCATTCGAGCTCTCTCCAAAAAGGCTCGCGCTCAAAGTCTGCCGGTGAGAAGAAGAAAAGAAAACTGGAAGAAAGCTAAGCGTGTGGTGTGATGTTTCAGGTTCCAGATTTTGATAAGGTAGCTCACGCAGGTCCCATGCCACCGACGGACAAAGTTGGAGGTATCCGAGAGCATTTGCAACAAGCAGCGGTGGCGAGCTCCTCTCCAGACTACAAGTCTCCACGGGTACGAGATTTCTGTTCACCTTCCTTGCTACAATAAAAACGAAAAGACTGCTTGCTGTGCAGACTTCTCAGCCGATTGGCAAAGTTCTATCGTCTCCGAGTCTCGCCGGCTCGGCCTTTATGGAAACGCCACCCTCGATCAAGCAGCAGGAAAGCGGGACTCCCGTAGAGCTCCAGCAGCAGGAAAGCGGGACTCCTGTAAAATTCGAGGACGAAACCGCATCTTCAGAGCTTCAAGATGAGGAGGATAAGCAGTCGACCTCAGTATTGTCATCGCAAGTGGACGAAACTGAGGATGACGAAGGTGATAACAATCCCGAGCTTGTGGACGAGGAGAGATGTGGTGATCGCGCGCCGCCGCAAGTCGAGGATCAACAATGCTGCTCCGTCCAGGTATGTACTCTAGAAAAACTATTCCCAGGTGGAAAGAGGTTTCTTAAAATCTCTCTTTTTGTCTCTTTCATCACAGGCAAAAGAGAAAGAGCCGCCGAGTTCCGTGCAGCGAAATGGAAGTACTGGGTTTGTTCTTCCTTTGGTGATTGGAGCAGTGGCACTGGTCGTGAGTGTTCTGGCAGTGGTAGCAGTCAAGCGGCCGAGGTACCAAAAACTTTCTAGTTTTCGCGACTCTTTCTCTAAGTTTGCTGTTCTTGGCCAGGAAAACTCGCGGCTACTATGTCGTCAAAGAGGGTGATACTCTGGCCAAAATCTCCCGGACCTGTGGAACTGGGCGATGGACGGAGCTCGTGGACAAGAATCCGGGCCTGGCATCAAACCCGGATCTCATTTACCCCACTGACAGACTCAAGCTAGCGTAGAAACATCATCGACGAAAGAGAAGTCAGTCCTTTTCATTCTTTCAAGCTTAAATCTGTGTTTGTTTTTCCAGTGTGATTCATCCTAGAACCCGAAAAACTAGAGCTGGAGTGGATCGATCGATCGACCACCAATACAGGAATAAGAACCGAGAGAGGAAAAAAGAAAAGGAAAAGGGAAGAACAGTATGAATGAGCTGTGGGTGTCAAACTTCACCTCGTGTGTTCTTCGCTAAACTTCTTTCTTTCACTCCTTTTTGGGCGTCTTGTTGATGAGCGACTTGTGGATGTGAGGAATGACTCCTCCTCCCGCGATGGTGCCTTTGATTAGCGCGTCCAGCTCCTCGTCTCCACGAATCGCGAGCTGGAGATGCCTGGGAGTGATGCGCTTCACCTTGAGATCTTTGCTCGCATTCCCAGCCAGCTCCAGCACCTCGGCCGTGAGGTACTCTAGAATCGCTGCCGAGTAGACCGCCGCTGTCGCTCCCACTCTCCCGTTGGCCGCCACGCGCGTCTTGAGCATACGATGGATCCTCCCCACTGGGAACTGCGAAGAACACAGCCAAGCGCGTGTGAGAGAAAGAAATCGATCGAAATTTTGGACTCGCGGCACAGATTTCGATCATTACACACCTGGAGACCGGCCTTGGAAGATCGAGACATGGGCTTCTTCTTGGAATCCTTGAGATCGAGCGCCGACTTGGCCGATAGCAGCCCCTTGGCGCCTTTCCCTCCCACCATTGTGTCTTCTTTCCACAAACCCTAACCTTCCATTGCTCTAACGCGCTGGTTTAAATACCAGTCGTGTTCTTCAAAGAAAGCACGGAGGAAAGAAGGGCGAGGTTTCTTGGAGAGGAAACGATCGACGCGGCGCCGCCTCATCGCGCTCTCAAATGCCGCCAGCGCCATCGCGCCGCCGGTGATGGGATTGCGGAGAATGGCGGACAAGGTGAATCCAGCGTCTTCCTCGGCCGCCGCCGCGGAGGCGAGCAGGGATCGGCTGTGGTTCGCGAGCTGGATGCGATGGATCCCGACCTCGCGCAGCGACATCATCCAATCCGAGCAGCGCCTCCTCACGCTCGTCAAGTAAGATCGAAGAATCTCTGGAAATCTCTCCCTCTCCCTCTGATCGGATATTTCGATCCACAGGACGCCCTATGTCCAAGAACAGGTGAATATCGGCTCGGGGCCGCCGGGATCCAAGGTGCGCTGGTTTCGATCCGCTAGCAACCAGCCGCGATTCATCAACACGGTCACGTTTGAGAACAAGAATGCCGCGAGCGCGCCGACGCTGGTCATGGTGCACGGCTATGCCGCCTCGCAGGGTTTCTTCTTCCGGAATTTCGATGCTCTGGCAGCGCATTTCAGGATCATAGCCATCGATCAGCTCGGGTGGGGAGCTTCCAGCCGGCCGGATTTCACTTGCACCAGCACCGAAGGTATGGCTTGGAATCTGGATGGAGAGGGAGTGATTGAGAGATGAGAATTTCCTGGCTAGCTCTGGCTTTCCCACGTAGAGTTTTCTACTTAGATGGAATGTTTCTCACAAACCAGCACGGAAGGTATGGATTGGAGTGAGTGATAGATGAGAATCTCCTGGCTAGCTCTGGTTTTCCCACGTAGCTACTTAGTTGTGACTTTTCACTTGGATGGATTTTTTCTTGCGCTGATGCGTGGTTCTTTTTGTAACTAGAGACGGAGGCTTGGTTCATCGATTCCTTTGAGGAGTGGCGCAAGGCCAAGAACCTCGACAAATTCATTCTCTTAGGACACTCGTTTGGAGGCTATGTTGCCGCTCGATATGCTCTCAAAGTAAGTTAAGTGGTGGTAATTTCGATTTCTCGTATGACCAGCATCCAGAGCACGTCCAGCATCTCATTCTCGTGGGTCCAGCGGGGTTTTCCCCTGAGTCCGATCGCTTCATACAGTTCCGATCAACATGGAAAGGAGCTGTGGCAAACTTTTTCTGGGATTCCAATTTGACTCCTCAAGCGATAATACGGTAAGGTCTTTTCTCGCTTGTTTGTAGCCATCGCAAGCTTATGTCTTGCACTCTTGCACTGGACAGGAGTCTTGGCCCATGGGGTCCCAATTTGGTCCGCAGATACACCGGTGCGCGTTTTGGTACCTATGCATCCGGAAACATTCTAAATGGGCAAGAATCGACACTACTTTCAGGTCCGAATAACTCTCTCGGTGTTTTTCCTCGAAGATCTTGCAATAGCTCATTCTTGTTTCGCAGATTACATCTATCACACACTGGCAGGGAGAGCAAGCGGCGAGCTGTGCTTGAAATATATATTCAAGTTTGGAGCGTTTGCAAGATCCCCGCTCCAAGAAAGGTGTGGGTTGTTTACTCGAAAAGATCCAAGGCTGATGTTCTCTTGGTTCCTCCCAGTGCTCCCCACTGGAAAGTTCCCACCTCGTTTATCTATGGCGTGGACGACTGGATGGACTACAAAGGCGGGATAGAAGCCAGCAAGCGAATGAAAGTGCCAAGCGAAGTCATCCGCGTGAGAAAGGTAAGCTTGACAAACTTGTGATTTCGCGATCACATCCGCTTGAGACGTTGTGGTGTGATTTGCGCGCAGGGAGGACACTTTGTTTTCTTGGACAATGCCGTCGCGTTCCATGCGGCTGTGTTGTATAGCTGCAGGAAGCATCTTCCGGAGACCACGGAAAAGGAGGCCAAGGACGATGGAGATTTCTTTCCAGCGTTCTCGTCTTTCGACTAGAAAGTAAAAAAATGCGAAGCATGTAAACTATACATATCTATACAAGAAAAACTCTCACAAAAGGATATAGTTTCGCTGTAAAGGAGAAAGAAAACGAATATCTTGTTTCTACGTTCCATCCGAAAGGATTTGCAAGACTCGGTGCCGCAAACACTCGATCGCCTGTGAAAAGAAGAGAGCTGTGCTCGATTTCGAGAAAGGAAGCTTGGTTACCTGAGGCGAGGTGTTTGCCCAGCGCGAAACCAATCCAGCAGGCTTGGACAAGTGGTGATACCCGCTCGAGCTGAGCTTGGACGAGTAAATCGTGAGATTTGTGGCCTCCGCAACCCACATTTGGTTCCTCTCGTCCGGGTGTTGCTTCACGAGGTTGCAAAATCCAACCTGGTTGACAATTTGACAACCCAGAATCACACAGGACTCACAAACAAGGGAATGAACTTAAAAGCCTACCACTGTGTTGGAGTAGGCGGACTCGAACTGTAAGAACGAGTCCGCTGAGGCCGAGAAGTCGATGGCCAGTAATGCTGCTTCGCCCTCTTGCATTGAGCCGTCCGATACAAACACCCATTGCCTCAAGCGATCGCCGCTCTTGTAAACTTCACCCACAAATATGACTAGAGCAGCAGCGTCGAATTCACTGCAATCCAACGCAAACTCGTCAAATGGAAAACAAAGAGAAGCGTGTGTACCTGTAGGCTCGAACTTCCACTAGACTCGAGAGCTGTAATCCTTGACGAGGAGTGAACTCGAATCTGGAAAGACTATCCAGCGTCAGGAAAGACAAAGCGAAAGAAGCATTACATACGTAAACCCTTTGGAGGATATTTTTCGCCACCTTGACGACTTGTTGGCGCTTAGGAGACGATTCCCCGCTCGGGATTGCGGTGCCGGCTTCAAATTCGAAACCACGTAAGCAGCTCCTTCTACCAATTCCCTGGTCTACAAACAAAGATTAAACAATCAATAGTGAAAGAATGCACATACCAGAGTATCGCTTGGGTTCCAAATCATGATGGAACCATTTGAGTTCGCGACGTCAATAAAGTTAGATTGGAGTCCAGTGACGCCAATTTTCAGAAATGGAGTAACATCCCTGGAATGAAGGTTAGCATGTTCAAGAGCTTTCTGCACATGTTTCTCCACAGCAGCCTGGCTCGAACACTACAAGAAGCGAGCTTAGAGAACAAGGCATGCATTAAAGCTTACGAGCCTACCAGTTTCCTCGCTTGATAAGCCGAAAGAGCCGCGTGATCCTCGCTTGTCATGTCCGCCATCACCACTTCAGGATCAGAAGCACCCTCCAGAAGCTGGTACAACTTTGCTCCTTCATGAAACCTTTCATCTTCGTTGAAAGCCTCAGCGTCACTTTGGAAATTAGCCATCACGTCTTCTGCAATATTTGCTCTTCTGCAAAATCTAGAGTCAGCAATAGAAAGAATGCATCTACATGTTCCAACCTTTGCTCGAAGTTCATCTGCGCGGCGTTCTCTGCTCTTGTAGTTCTGACTACAAACATCCCGTCTTTCAGCCTGTGCCAAATTAAAAAGAAAATCAATATACGAACAAAGAGCATTATGCTTACTTTTCTTTATAAAGAAGCGGATATATCCGCGTAATAGCTATGCAAGTTGAAGAAACAATTCCGCCGTCAGCTTTGATACATCTAAACGCCAATGGTAGAGGACGCTGCCTGCCTGGAATTGCCAAGGCTTGCGCTTGGTCAACATAACCAGCAACAAAGGAAATCAGTCAAAGAACTTACGAGCTCCCAACGGATCTGCCCAGTGTGCTCTGTAAGTACCATTGATGTGCACAGCCAAATAGGCGACGCTAAAAGCCTGAAGAGAAAGATAAAACAAGCAGTTAATAGAAGAGAAAAAAGAAACACCACACCTCGAGAGGGGGAAGACCACCAATTGCGCCGGTTAGCGAAGCGCCAGATATCTGAAAAGAGGTGGCACTCAAGAATTTGAGGTGCTTAAGCCGGTTACCTGCAATTTTTGTCCAACGAAAACCTTTCCTGCTTTCAGCTGTTTCGATAGAGGTGCGTCCAATGCAGCATTCAGGCAATACCTGGATCAAGAGCTGAAATATGAGGTTAGATGGCACTATTACCTACATGTTCTCTTACCATCCGTCAGTAACTTCCACTAGACAGCTTTCATTTCTTTCTTCACCCGTCTTCCGCACGGCTGAAATGCACAGAATCATCGTGTGTGCCGCCGAAGCATCTCTTTCACAAATTTTCCTTAAGACTGATCGGTGTCCATTTTCGATTTCCTTCACATACCTGTGACAAACACACGGTCGCTAGAGGTTTAAGTGCAGAACAAACACCACATACCGGTACTTCAACTCGCGAAGGACGTTACGTAAGCAAAGAAATCCTCGGGCTTTTCGAGGATATGAACGTTGTTGCGATGCGAGTTTCCAAACGATCCATCTATAGTGATTTTCCACCCATCTAGCAAGAACACGAGCTAATTTTTGCACGAAGAATCAAAATCATAAAAAGCTTACTCGTTGGTTGCCAAATGCGGTTTCGCACCGCCTTCCAAAAGCATGTTTCGAAGCTCAGAGGCACCAGCCTTCCCGCACAGCAGTTTCATCTTGTAATCCCTGGCAGTATCCGATGTCATGCATAGGATCTCCTTTGGTACAAACACCAAGTGCTTTACAGGATGAAAAGTTCGTCAGTCTTGTTATGACAGCGTTCGACATACCTTGTCAACTTGATGAGGCGGGTGCTGAAAATATTCCCGCAACTTCACTCGAGGTGGCAACCGGAATCCTTTCTCACGACCAATTGCATTCAGCTCAATGGCCATCCGATTCGCAGGAGCACGGGGCTTGTTTCCATCAATCTCACTCAAAGGCAAAAGCGTGCGCGTGTCCGTGGAGCTTCCATCTTTCGGCAGCTGGAAACGCTTGACGGATGCCAAAGCCATTGGAGAAGTAAATCTATATCCAAGAACAAAAGAATTCTTCAACGAAACAACAGAGAGAAAGAAAAACAAAAAGAGAGAAAACCCACCGACGTCGCGGCTGCTTGAATGGTGGCACTGAAGCAGGCAACCTTGAGAGACCTCCACGAAAGCCTGGAGTGGAAAATCCTTTGAGCTTTGATGCATCGTCTCGATTGCTCTCTGCGCCACCAAGTAGCGACCTTGCCTTGTTGAGCGCCGTGGAAGAGATTGGAACACTCTTTCCATTAGCTGTCTGGAACAAAGCGTTTGCTCCTCCCCCTGGCGATGAAAATCCCAATGCTGGTTCTTCCACATTCGATCTCTTCTTGCTCGGAGTGGCAGCATCTTCGTTGCTGAGTAGGGCCAATGCTCTCTTCATCGCGGCGCCAGATACCTGGACCGATTTCCCTGTTCCAGTTTGGAACAGCGATGCCTGCGGCGCCGCCGAGATCGTGGCACGCATGCCGCTGGTACCCCTCTCAAGAACATCGATATTTCGATCAAGCTCATCCTCGCCGCGAGCTCGAGAAATCACAGCTGGAGGGCTGGCATCGGCGAGCTCGCGGTCGAAATCCTCCTTCGCTCGACGATCTTGAGCTTGGCGAGCCAAACCTGGAACGCTGAAATCCCCGAGCTCGTTTTCTTGCCGTGAATCGAGCACCCAGGCGCTGCTGGCGCGGATCGTCCCGCAAGGATCCAGAGAATGGCCGCGCAGTCGCCAGGAGGGAATCCTCCCCTCCATCGATCCGCGCTTCCAAAACCTAGGGCTCTTTCTCTCACCACAAAATGGCGGCATTTCTTCACAGGAGAAAGAAGAAGAAGGTCATGGTAGCTCTTATCGTCGCCGCCATAGCCATTCTAGTGATCGGTGGCAGTGTAGGCGCGGCTAGGCGCGCAAGATCCTCCTCGTCCTCCTCGTCTTCCTCCTCGGCGTCTTCCTTCTCTGGCAACTACGATATTACCTGGGCGCCGGATCACGTCGACGTGATCGGCCATGGCCAGGAGGTCGATCTGAGGCTCGATCGCGACTCCGGCGCTGGATTTGGATCCAAGGACAGGTTCTTGTTTGGGCAGCTGGGCCTCCAGATCAAGCTCGTACCCTACGATTCGTCCGGCACGATCGTGGCTTACATGGTAAGAGATTTTCACCATGGCGATCGATCCTCTCTTCGTTGTGGCAGCTCTCCTCGCTCACGGACGATCGCGACGAGTTGGATTTCGAGTTCTTGGGGAATTCCACTGGCCAGTCCTACACACTCCAGACGAATCTCTTCGTGAGCGGCAAGGGAAAGCGCGAGCAGCGATTCAAGCTCTGGTTTGATCCCACTGCCGACTTCCATTTCTACTCGTTCGTCTGGAATCCTTTCCAAGTAATGTAAGTTGTGAGAGTTCTTGAAGTGAGTTCTTTGATCGAATGCTAGCTCTTTCCAGATTCATGGTGGACGACATTCCAGTCCGGGTCTTCAAGAACACCACGGATCCATACCCGAGCACGAAACCCATGGGAATCTACACGAACATCTGGGGCTCCTCCTCCGTGGACTGGGATCACGCTCCATTCGTAGCGTTCTACCGAGGATTTACCATCGACGCTTGCCAATACTGCGAGACTTCTCCAGATGATTGTCACGCCAAGATCACCGACACTAACAGCCAAAGGTGGTGGAGCTCACTCAAATGGAATGATCAGCTCCAAGGAAATCTCTCATTCGTCCGGCGCAACTATATGATCGACGACTACTGTAGCGCGTACGAATCGCCACCTCTCGAGTGTACGACAAACTCGTAACTTGGATCATCGCTATGATCCAAGCTTTTTCCACGAATCCAAGGTAAGCACCGACACTCTAGCTCTGATACTAACACCTGGATTGCACAGCGCGATCAATCTTACACGAAAGCTTTTATCTGACTGAATGGAGTACTAGTAGACAAACGAGCAAGCACAAAAAGTGATATCAACCAGATCGAGCTCGAACGAGAGAATGGTACGTAGTTCTTGTTCTACAGCTCGTCGCGCGAAGCTCTCAACTTCTCGCCCAACTCGCCCGTGGCCTTGGACGCGGCCTCCTTGGCGGACTCGTATTGAGATTTTGCCTTCTCGCTACCACTCTTGCTCGCAGCCTCGGACTTCTCATTCACAGCCTGCTTCGCAGCATCCACTTTCTCCTGAGCTTTCTTCGCAGCGTCACTTCCCTGCTCTGTGGTCTTCTTGGTGGATTCACTCGCTTGATCCTTGGCCTTCTTGGCCGATTCACTCGCTTGATCCTTGGCCTTCTTGGCGGACTCACTCGCTTGATCTTTGGCATTCTTGGTGGTCTCACTCGCTTGATCTTTGGCTTCCTTGGCTTTCTTGGTGACCTCGCTCCCCTGTTCTTTGGCCGATCCAGTGAGCCCCTCGGCCTTCTCCTTCGCGTAATTGGCTCCACTGCCGATCGAGTCTTTGGCGCTCTTGAGCTTCTCACTCGCCTCGCTGCTTGCTCGCTCGGTCACCTCCTTGATCTTCTCGCCAGTCTCGCTGGTCTTCTCCTTGGCAGCCTTTGCGGCATCCTCGGCCTGCTTCTGAGCGGCATCCTTGGCATCCGCCACTTTCTCTTGGGCTTGCCCGGCAGTGCTCCCAGCCTTGTGCTTTGCCTCGGCTGCCACGCGCTGGGCCTCGCTCGAGAGATCTTCAAACTTTCCACTGGCGCTTCTGGCGGCTTCTTTCGCAGTGCCTTGGGCTTTCTCACTCCCACTCTTGACAGTCTCCTTGGTTTTCTCCTGGGCTTTGTTCGCGTTTTGCTTTCCTCCTGCATGGAATGGATCACGCTGGGCGTTAGAAAGAAAAAGCAATCTTAGAACCTGAGACTGTCTGCGTGATCTTCTCTTTCACTGCATGCAGATGCTCGCTGGCTTTGTGAAGAACATCGTTTACAATGTTCTTACCTTCTTCGAAAGGCTCGGACACCTTGCGAGCTAAATCGTCTGCCACATTCTTCATGGCTTCGTTCTGCTCGGCGGCCTCCCTGAAGATCAAACCGAGCACACGGATCAATCATCTTGAATCAATAGAAACCAAAGCTACGATCGGAATATCGAAATATTTCAAAGAAACTTACTTCGATCCAGTCTCGGCGAAGGAATGAACCTTCTCGCGCGCCCAATCCGTCCACGTTCGCCCCTCGTCGGCGGCCTCCTCCACCTTCTTTTGCTGCTTGTTCTTGACATCGTTCACGCCCTCCCACGCCTTGTCGCTCGTTTCTTTGGCGGTGCCCAGCGCCTGCGCCACGACCGCCGCCAATGCCAGCAGCAGCAGCAACACAATCCCGATCCTCTCCATCTCCTATCGATAGATCAAACCTGTGAATCTCTCCTCTCTCTCACACACTCCTCTCGATCAGACCCTCGCCAATGCTCGAATCACAAGTCCTTCCAAGATTATTTTCATCCTTCCTTCCATCGAATAAAAACCACCAGGGCCGAGCCCTGCATGTAGACACGTGGCGGGCGGTGGACGCCCCAGGTAGCGCTGCCACGCGTCACACCGCAGGGTCAACAACCTTGACAAGTGTAGCCTTCCGGGCACAGTGCTAATTATCCTTGCTGGATAACCAACGGCCTGGATGCGTTCATCTTTTCCCATGCAAGAGCCACCCATGCAATCACTTGGAGGCTCAAGAGCCGCAGCTCCACTTCCAGCCTTTGGACTAAAACACTGACGTACGACCAAAAATTCGATCCTCCTTCGCGCAGCTGGAGTCTCGCTAGTGCTCGAGAGGATTCCCTCCCGACAATCACGTAAGTGTTCACTGGAGCTCCCTGGATTTCAATCGAAAACTTATCAGTCTCATCACGCTCTAGCGAATTCAATCATACCAGTGCTCTATCCACAGTTCGCAAGCAATCGTTCGTCTTGAGTAGCATCAACACAACTCGAGGAAGCCTTCGCAGGAGCTCCGAGAGCTCCATGACGTATTGCGAGGCGTACATCTGCAAGTATTTCATACAAGTTAAGGCATTGAGCTTGAAGAGTGAAAACATCCTACCTGAATCTCTTCGCGTCCCTCCTCCGATGGTGGGACGTTTAAGTGATCTATAGAGCTCTCGACCACACGACTCCACGGCCGCATTGTGAGTACTCCAGCAAAAAGTACGTACAAATCTCCAGCTCCCAGTCCTAAGCTGTGCTCTTTGATCTTCTGAGCATCAGCAAAAACAAGAGCCTGCGAGACAAAATATCATCGTAAGTTTTGACTTCAAATGAAGCTTCCGAACCTTCCAAAGTCCAGCGTAGTGTGCTCGTATAGATGGTTCGAGCGTTTTGTACATTCCATGATCCAGCAAAACAAGCTGAGGTCGTTTCCTCTGTCCTACACCGCATTAAATTTTATAAGAAACTCTTAGAGATGTTCTAGCTTACCAAGTATACCACCTCCGCTCGGGGCTACTCTAACGAGTAAATTAGCAGCATGGGGATCGCAATGCACAAAGCCATGGCGAAAAATCATGTGTGCAAATGCCTCGCTTATCTAACAAAGCACCATATGAATAAGTTTACCAAAAGCAAGTCCGAATCCTACCAGTTTAGCAACATCGTTGGGCCGGAGATCAAGGTTCTTGATTCCCTCCACCGACGTGACTTTGATTCCGTCGATAAACTCCATTGTTAACAGCTTAGAGGTACTCAGCTCCAAGTGAACTTCGGGAACAGAGATAAATGGCACAATACGCGGCGAGAGTTTTTTAAAATTGTCCATGCACATTCTGGCATTCTCAATTTCATTGTTGAAGTCGAGTTCCTGCATTCAGCGTAAGTTTCCAGCCAAAAATGTCGAAAAACTTTGTAGGCTTTTACCTTTGGAAGACTTTCCTTCACCTCGTCCAAGAGCCACCTGAAGTACCAAAAACTCTGTTAGATCAAGGTGTAAACGTAAAAGCGGAATGATTCCGAGGTAGAAATGCAAAATGCAGAAATGCAGCGCTCGAGAGGCTGAAGTACCGGTAATCAAAAGATGGAAACAACCAGTAAACCAAATTAACAACAAAACCAACTGTAGCTGTATCTGCAGCTGCTGAGTCCGTGAGATGCATGTGTTGCACCTGTGACGAGAAAGTGAAACAGGAAAAAAAAAAGGAAAATAAATGTCTCTGCTTGCTCCACAGTATCCAAGCATACCTTGACCGCAACTTTCTTCCCGTCGTGTGTTTTAGCCACATGAACTTGAGCCAGAGAAGCACTTGCAAATGGCTCAGGATCAAACTCCACGAAAACCTGTGATCCAAAGGAAAAAAAAAAGAAAAGAAATCGACTGAAAGGCAAGGAAAAAACACGTATTTACCTCGTGAGGGAGACGACCAAGTTCCGACTTGAAAACATCGCACACCCGTTCATACGAAGAAACGGGACACTTATCAAGCAGAGAATCTTGCATCACTTTGACGTACTCGGGAGGAATAAGATACTCCTGAAACGCAAGATAAAATCGTATCACGCAAAAGACCCAGAAAAAACTCACCAATTGCCCCAAGTGCTGCCCAAGCTTGATGTAAATTCCACCGTTCTTGAAACAAAGAGCTTGGAGTCGATTGGCACATCTTAAGTGAACTTCATGCTTGGCGAGAGTCTTCTCTAAGCTGCCCTCTTCAAGTCCCCACAGAGAGTACTTATAATCTACTCAAACGAGCAATTCAACACTGAAGGAACTTAGAACACTGATAATTCGCACCTGCGACAATGGCCGAGGCTGTAGCCACATCCCGAGCAAGACGAAGAGGCACAGTCCACAGCAATTTCAGGCGGCGCTGCCGATCGCCATCGCCAGTGAGCGCCCAAGCCAGCGCCAGCGTCCCGATCCCTCCCAAGCTCGCAGACCCTACTTTGATCCATTTGCTCCTGGCGCCGGCGTCCGAGGACGAGAACGATGCTCCTTTCCGCGAGCGCAGCAAGACCAGAGGCTCAATCGCCTTGCGCGCCCACCGCATCGGAAGGAGGAGCCCTAAATTGGTCTCATCCAATTTAAAGGAGAGACTTAAAATATTTAAAGGTAAATGGTATTTATTATTCCTATAACTTTTTTAACGGCAAATCTGCTGAAGGGTTTTGTTGACGTGGCCAACGGTCAGGCTTTCTAGGGTTCTTGGGCTAGGGCTTGTGGGGGGAAAGCGAGGGCGCCGCGCGTGGGAAGCAATGTGGATCCCATGAGGCGATGGATTTGCATGAAGGCCACCAGTATTTGCCAGCAGGATGTGTTGCCATTGCCCGGATTCTTGCTTCTTGGAAGCGCGATTCGATCCAGGAGGCAGCAGGAGCGCAATCGGCAGCAGCAAGAACAGCAGCAATCTAGGGCGAGTAGCAGCGGTATGATGGGTGAGAATCACACGACGAGTAGCAGCGGCGGTGGCAGGAGAGTGGGGGGATTATCGCGAGGTGAGGGCTTTCGATTCGAATCGCCAAAGAGATTATCGTCTAGGGGCAAGAAGAGCGAGGAAGCTGACGCGACGGAGCTGGGCCGGCGATTCCAAAACGCGGTCAGCTGCCATGACTGGGAGATCGCCGAGAGCTTCATCCCTTTGGCGGATCCACAGCGCCTCAACGATGGTTTGTGCGTAGCGCTCGACTCTTTGTGGTTCTTGAGCACCGAGGACGAGCTCTCCGGCGCAATGCGGCTGATCGAGAAGCTCATCCACGCCGGCGCCGACGATTTCACGCGAGCAACGCTGCGTACTTCCTTCTTGGTTTCGTGCGTCTCGGCTTGTAGAAGCCGGACTATGTCTCTCTCGGACACGGTGACCGTCATGGCTCAAAGGTACACACGTTTCCTTGACGATCTTCCTTTTCTTTTCTTCGAGACGAGCAGGACGAGTGTCAGTGTATAGCATTTTTCTTCTTGGGTTTCCTAGGTGACGAGTCCATGACTGAAGCGTCCATCCATCAAATTTTCCTGGAGATAAGTTTTCCCGATCGACTGGTATCTTCGAAAGGCTCGGTGATCGTCGTCACTGGTATCTTCCTGGATCAATCTATTTGTCAAGGACACCGGAAGAAAGCCCAGTTCTAGCAGCACTGACAGATCAACTCTGAGTTAAACACAGGCTACACGATAGACTAAAGGAAAGTAACGAGAACGAAGACATGAAAGCTGACGCTGCTGCCAAGGTGCAAAGATTCACAGACTGGGCGCTCAAGTGCATTGGCTCTCACTCGAGAGGCAAAGGGAAGTTCAGTCGAGGGGAAGGCAGCCGCGGTCTCCAGAGCTCCATCGTCGAGTCGAGGATGCAGCTCATGGCTTTCAAGAGGTTTCTAGAGCTGGCCGGGAACAAGCTGACTGTGAAGGATATCACGGAAGCTTTCGACGCTGCGTGCTTTCCACTCACGCTCTTCTCCAACGCGATTGATCCGGGGTGGGCGACGGGGATTGCCGCGACTGCCATGCAGGGACTCTTGGGAATCCTCGTGGAGGCGGGTGCTGATAATGTCAACCAGTGCTTCCTCGAGGCCTCGCGATTTGGAAGCACCGAGCTCGTTCGAATTCTTCTACAGGCAAGCGCGATCTTCTCTCTTTTCGTCTTTAGTTCTTTGACCGATCGTGCCTACTTAACTCGTGTTTTTCTCTCGCAGATCGCTCGAAGAAGCAATGTCGAGTTGGACGTAGACTTGGCTCTGGGATTCGCTGCTCACTACTGCAAGATCAACACCATGGAATGCCTGGTGGAAGACGGCGGAGCCGACGCATTCCTGGGACCCCTGATGAGAGCTGCGGAGAGAGGTTCGATGCAAGTGGTGCTGTGGTTTGTGGAGCGCGGTTGCAAGGACATGGAACTCTGCCTGGCTCTCACAGCGGCGGCGGCAAGCTGCCGCCTCGAGGTGGCGGACTACCTCCTCGCTCGAGTTCCCAGATACGTCTTGCAAACTCTCAGCGTGGAGATCATCAAAGCCGCGGGAGAACGAAGCAGCGGGTCACTGGGAGGCATCGCGTTCCTGCTCCAGTCGGATTTCTTGAGCAATCCAGAGGCGACTTACAGGCTCGCAGACACGATCTCGCGCTCCGAGGACGAGGCCATCACTCCGGAGCTGCGGAGCTTCTTGCAAGAACAGTGGTCCGAGGCAGCGTTTGCGAGGGGGCGGAGGCTGGGCGAGGCGCACCACTTGAATGTGATGAGAGTTCTCAAGAAGGGGAACTCGGCGCTTCATCTGGACGAGCTCCCGCTCCAGCTCCAGGTGATCATCGCTTACATTCCGCTCTACAAGGAATGCGTCGCCGCCAAGGGGGTGATCTTGTCGCAGCTGCTGCGAGGCCAATTGTTTGATGCGGCGCTGCGATTGAGCGCCGGGACGCTCCCGGGGACTGAGGACATGCTCCTCAAATCCAACAAGCAGACGCTCCTCTCCATCGTCCAGTCGCGCTTCCCCACCTTCTTGCTGTGGAAGCAAGAACCCTAACTTTTGAATTAGAAAAGATGCGAAGGAGATTCCTCCAGCCATCGGTGGCGATTTTCTCAGCCCATCAACGGTGACGATTAGCATCTAGCTTTTGAACGGTAGAGATTTGTCTTTTCGAAATGATATGCAAGGCGGGCATATTCTAGGGTTCTAGACAGCTTCTCGTGCTGCTTGCTTGATCAGGCTAAGGCGCGGGCGCGCGATCGATCGCAATGTCGAGTTATTTCTCTGTCCAGCCGGTTCCCGACGTTCCGGTGGTTCCACCGTTCTCCAGCACGGAGATTCAAGCTTGTTTCTCGGATTTCATCCGGTAACGTAGAAATGCTTGTGATTTTCGGTGCCAATCCGCTCTTTCCGATGCAGGGAGCACGAATTTCCTACCCCGAGGCAGCCGCATCAGCCGCAGCATCCAGGATCGTCGTCTGCGCAAGGTCTCAGCGGTTCGCTCAATATCCCGCCAGGGTAATCTCCGCGTTTCCTATCGATCGATCGATGCGATATTTCTAATCGATGCAGTGATTCCGGCCGCTATCTCGATCCGCTGCTTCTCCACTCCTTGTCGACACCTCCGCAGCCTTATCAGCCCTGGGTTTGCTACGATCATTTCTTCAGGTAAAGTCTATTTCTTCCAGCAGTGCCGATCGATCTATGAGAATCCATGTGGTTTTCTTTGTATGCAGTCAGTCGGGGTGTCCCAATCCAAGGAGCTGCCAGCATCTTCATGTCTTGCGCCAGATAGAACCATCGGCTCGGAGGGAAAACATCGCCAGTGATTTCTACGCTTTCGATGGTGCTGTGAGGCCCGGCGGTGATACGAGGATGGTCTGCCGCTACTGTCCGAAGGACCTGGCTCCTTGCCCTTTCGCTCACCCGCAGTACTACACAGAGCTCTACACTTCGGCGGAAACTCTCCGGCTGAACATCTACAGATCTGTAACCGGGGCAGTGATCGGCAGAGGTGGCGAGAATGTCGATTTCATACGACGCTTGACAAACGTCGAGGTGGGAATCTATGCGGACGAGGAGGAAGCTGAGAAGAGCATCGTGGTCGTCCTCGGGTCTTGGCCGCAGATTGAGCGGGCTAGGCAGCTCCTGGACTACCTCTTGCGGTGCTGCCGGAATGCCATCCAGGACGTGGGATTTGGCTGCTACAAAGAAAGGCTGTGTGTCGACTACTTCCATGGTACGTGCCGCTTTGGAAATTCCTGCCACTTTGCTCACGGTAAGAGGGAGCAGCGGAAACCTCCTCGTCCTCCTCGTCCTTCCTGATCATGCGTCTGGTGCTGATTTTGTCTGTACAGTGAGCGCGCGTGTGAGAGTCTAAAGTTCTCGTTCGGTCTTTCGTCTGATCTGCCTGGGTCTTGTCTTCCTGGTTTGATTTTGTGACGTCTTCTCCTGGAAGTCAAAACCTGTGATACCTTGTACACTTCCATTCTTTCTTTTCGCTTTTGTTTTAGTTTTCTTCTAGTTTCGTTTTCCGCGGTTCTCAAAGTCGTCGTTAAAGTCTTGCCGAGATCTCTCCCGTCCTTGAGGAAGTGGTACATCCTGTCATCCAAGAACTATGCTGGGTCTAGACTGACACGACATGCGCATTTTTGTGCACGCGTGTTTGGTGAGATGCCAGCTTAAATCTATTTTTCCCATGCCAAAGGTCGAGCGTGTTTTGAAAATGTTTGAAGTGGGTGGAATAAGGTTGGTGCTTGCGCTTCATGCTGCCTGCCTCCCGGACCTGCCCAGGCCCGACGGAGCAGATCGGGCACCCGATCGAGCTTTACGACATATAAATACTTTTTGCCCGGCCTGAGCAAAGAGAGTGTCAGCTTTCCAAGCTTTTTGCATCTCGGCACAACAGACGTAGAGCTCTACACTCCCATGGCAACAGCTGCTGAGAACGCCATGTCTAATGGAAGCAGCAGCGGTGTCAAGCGGAAGAACTTGAGAGCTGCTCGTCCGGGGAAGGCGACGCTCCTTGCCTTTGGAAAGGCCTTGCCAGATACAGTGGTGAAGCAGGAGTACCTGGTGGATGGCTACTTCCGGGACACCAAAGTGGAGAACGCAGCACTCAAGGAGAAGCTCCAAAGGCTCTGTGAGTATACTTATTCGAATTCTTTGTCTCCGGAACCTCTGGGACTGACCGATGATGTTTTTAATTCTCCAGGCAAGACTACGACAGTCAAGACTCGATACGTGGTCATGTCCAAGGAGATCCTGGAAAACCATCCCGAGTTCTACACCCCAGGGACCCCGAGCATCCGACAGAGGCTGGAAATCGCTGGTGAGGCCGTGACAAAGATGGGAGTGGCTGCTGCGACCCAGGCTCTGGCCGAGTGGGGGAGGCCCATCTCCGACATCACTCACCTCGTCTACGTCTCCTCGAGCGAGGTCCGCTTCCCCGGCGGCGACCTCTACCTGTCAAAGCACCTCGGCCTCAGCAGCGACATCAGTCGAGTAATGCTCTACATGCTGGGGTGCTGCGGCGGCGCTGGCGGGCTCCGGGTGAGCAAGGACCTGGCGGAGAACAATCCAGGCAGCCGGATCCTCCTCGTCATCAGCGACACCACGCTCATCGGCTGGCGTCCTCCGAATCCACAGCGTCCCTACGACCTGGTGGGCGCGGCGCTGTTTGGCGACGGCGCCTCGGCGGTGGTGATCGGCGCCGACCCGCTACCATCGGAGAATCCGTGCTACGAGCTGGTGACCGCGAGCCAGTGCTTCGTCCCGGGCTCGGAGAAGACCATCGATGGCCGGCTGACCGAGGATGGGATCATCTTTAGCCTGGGGAGGGAGCTGCCCCAGATGATCGAGAGCGAGGTGGAGGGATTCATCCAGGGGCTGCTCAAGCGCTCGGGGCGAGTGGAGGCGGGCGGCGTGGACTATGATCGATTGTTCTGGGCGATCCATCCCGGCGGCCCGGCGATCCTCAACGCCTGCGAGAAGAAGCTCCAGCTGGCAGGGGACAAGCTCAAGTGTAGCCGGCAGGTGTTGTCGGACTATGGCAACATCAACGGCAGCACAATCATCTACGTGCTGGATTACATGCGACAGGTGAACGCCGCGGCCGACAAGCCGGATCCCGAGTGGGGGGTCATTCTTGCGTTCGGTCCTGGCGTTACCATGGAAGGGATGGTTGCTCGCAACCTGGTGGCGTGACTCCTTGCTTACTTCTAAATAGATTTTTCCAAGGGTGTAAGTAACCGCGAATGGGAAAAGAATATCCCCTCCTCCCGCCAAAATTTGGAAAACCAATGAATCTTTGCTTAGTGGGGACGTCGCAAGACCTTGGCAATATGTTTACAAAGAGCAAGGGGCCCTACACCTACATAGTGAGTTGCAAATCCTTCCAACGAGATCGTTCCGCAGCAGTTTTGTCTTTTTCCAGCTAGCCCCCATATAAGTGTAAGGCTTGGTTGGTTTATTTTCTGTACTAAAAGATGGATGCCGCCCAGCATTTAGATGCTAATGCTCGCATTGATGCAGATTTTGCGGGGGAGGTTGATTTGTCTTGCGATGAGGTACTGTCGGAAGTTCTAAGCGATGACGATTTCTATTTCTTGAGAGAATTATTTCTCGATCTCGGCTTTGAAGTGGAATTTGACAATGTCTCTGTGATAAATCCCAGCGATGAAGGTGAAACTAGTGTCAATACAGTCGAGTCTTAGAAATAATAACTGATTTTGATTATAATTAGAACCGATAAATAATAAACTTGAATATATTATATTTTTAACGCTATTCTATCTCTTGATTATCATGCATTTACCAATATGTGACAGTTTACAATGAAAAGTGATACCGTTTCGCAAAATCGAGAAGCATTAGAGATTCCTTTCGGTTTTTGGTGGTGCGTACACAGGGATGAATACCAGCAGTAGCAGCAGCAGTAGCTAGCGATCCTTGCTTTCTTTTGGTTATCTTCTTTCACCACTTCTTTACTCTTCTTCCACCTCCACCTCTCTTTTTGGAACTCTTTCACCCAAGAAAGATTGCGTTTGTAGTACTAGTAATGCTCGTCCAGCTGCTGTTCGTCACCTTCTGCAAGCTTTGCTCCTCGGCACTACCAGGACTCATGTCCTGGAGGCACTTAAGGTGGTAAGAGTGGCTGCAGAAAAGCGTTAACACTGCCACCCTCTGGCTAACCAGGGGCTCCGAGCATATGCAGCATGGCTTCTTGCTGGTAACCACCGCCTTCCTGTAAGAGTTGTGGCACTTCAGCTGTAAATTGTAGAAATTGGCTTGGATTACGAGTTTTAGTGCAAGGATCTCTATGTTTTGCTGATACACACACCTTGAGAATGTTATTGCAACCCTCCCTGAGTAATGCCTCCGTCTTGTAATCCATGATAACCTTTACAAGCCTGTCTCTCAAACTGCACAAAAGTTCAATGTCAATAGAGATTTCCCCTCGTCACAGTGAGATATTGTACCGTGGCACTGGCATGTCTTTGGGAATTCTGTTTATAACTTGCATGGAATGAATATTTCCCATGGTATGATCCAAAAGCGTGCCAATCTGCATTGCACACAAGCCATCAATATGAGAGGATCAACTTAGTAGTACCGACCATATCTGGATTGTGCAAGCTCTGGTTGATAAGCTCATTCCATAAATCATCATCACAAACTCCACTGCCTGCATTCAAGAAATCATTGTCAGTTCACATCTAAGAATAATTTCATCGCAAGAGCTTACATCATGTTTTTAAGGTCATTGATTATCAAAGTTAAAGCCTCTTTTGCATTTCCCATTTGACTCAATAAATAAACTTTTTCTTTGACAAGATTTAATCTTGTACAAACATCATATGCCTGTAAAAATATATTACATATTAAAAAACAAAATTAACAAGTTTATACCTTGTTAAGATTGTAATACTGACTGCTATTAAAAAAGGTGGCAACAATCGTGGTTCGAATTCAGCATATAACTGCACCTGCACATAAACTCAATAGTTTACAACCTTCCTGTAAAATAAATCTCAAAACCTGTAAGTCATGATATTTCTTTCCAGCGTTTGTGTCTTGTTCGAACATGTAAATAGTCGTGTAAAAGACACTGGCAGCTCTCTTTTTGAGGCAAGTTGTCTAAAGAAGAAACCACCTAATTCTTTCTCTTTGCTGAACGAGTAAGCCAATAGCTCTTTTTTCAAAAAAATAGAAATGCAACATGGATCAGAGGTTCCACATACAACTTAGATGTAGCTTACATTCCCATGAAGAGCATCATAAAGATGGTGCTCCTTGATAATATCAAAGACTGCGTGCTTTTGCAGCTGCAAAAATACGACTTAAAATTAGCAATGCTAGTGGATATACCTCGAGATATAGCTTTAGCACGTTATCAAGCTGTCCCTGAGAATGGTAAAGAATTGTAAGCGCCTTCATCCTTACTGTACCAGCTTACACTCTCTTCAAACAACAACAGTAGTTACCTCGAGTAAGAAAGGAGTTTTTCCACTGGCACTGCATTGTATCTCAGCGACAGATATAATTGTTGGTACAGAATAAATGTGTCGGGGCCAACTCCGAACCAGCACTAAGAACTGCTCATGATGCCCAGGATTTGCAAGCAACCGATTCAGGACAACCTTAAGACATTTAAAAATCCATGTTAGAGCTCACGCTGCACATTCGGAAGCTCACCCATATACAGTATTGCGAAGCTGCGGATTAACAACAGGTATAAATGGGACCGGAACGTGCAACTGTCTCAGTTGGTCGAAATGAGATACCTGTCTGCGTTTACTCGTCTGCCTCAGAACGTCTTCCGAAATAAAAACAGTAGCCTCACCTTTCCCAAGCCGAAACACTACCACGCAAGATCTTTGGACACATAGAAGCAGCAAGCACGTACTCCCTCCTCAGGATCAAGTGATCTAAGTATTGTGCACCAACCTGCACGAGCATGCATCAGTCATCGCCTTTTACCATGAAAAAGAACACATCTCGTCCAACAGCTTAACACGAGCATTTCCAGCTTCTACAGCTACTAGTGCTTTCTCGAGCCACCTGAGAAAAAAAATATATAATAAAGTAAAAAAAATCGCAAGCGAGGAATGTTGCTCTTACTTTTGATGCCTTTGTACCGTAGAAAACGTCGACAAGTCAGAGCGCCCATGCCTGAGAAGCCATTGAACATGATCGTCCGCATCCCTGCCAGGAAAGATTTTGCAGAAGAAATCAGCTGCCTGTACAAATAATTCTAGCCAACCTTCGTCGAGCAACAACCACGTCCTTTGGCGAGACTATGTAGTATAAGGGCTCGTCTCCAGCGGCCCACTGAACACCAGGGCAGCTACTTCCTACAAACGACAAGCAAATGAGTTTTCTTTATAACATCTTATCATACCAGAGAATGGAGCGTGAGCAAACTTGAATCCTTAGCCTTGTAGTGCTCACAACTATGCATAGAGAGCGCATCTCTTAGCACTTGTTCGTTTCTCCAGTTCAAGATGCATACTTCAGGCTGGTCTTAACACAGTTAGCATTTAAGGTTACGCACTGAAGAAATATAGACGAGCCATGTACCTGTTTCGGTGTACCCCGTTGTTTCCGTTTTGCTAGTAAGAATCATAAGAGATTCCGCACACGAAGCCAGGCCGCAGATGCCGTCATCAGTTTGCAAAACTGATACTATCTCGACGTACTTACGTACTTTGTCCCCAAGAGAAGGTTAAACCTTGCATTGAGGCCTCCAGGAAAGTCAGCTCCCCTGACTCTGAGGGCAGCAATCTTGATGCAACTTCCCCAGCCGATTAACAAATGCACATCATCCTGGAAAACAAAAACTATATGCTATAGGAGAGAAATATCATATAAGCACGAACCTTAACTAGATGGGGACGCAAGTACTCGGCGTCTGGAGTGTTCTTTGGCTTTTCAATGAAAGTAAGACGCTGCTGTGAGCCTGTATCAAACAGTTTTACACCCTTGTCATTCGCCCACGCGATAACGCTCGTTCTCCTCACGATAGCATGGATGGGACCCTCTCCCGAGTCCAAGTCCTGCGAAAACAGTGATCGTGACAAAACAGTGAAGAATGAAAAGAAAATGGAGATTAAGCTACCTGATAACCTTTGGAACCAAACCAGCCTTTGCTACTGTAGAGTATGAGACGTCCTGCCTGTCCCCCGCCAGCAAAACGCTTTGTTTTGCGGTAGTCTGGATCCAAAGCGACGGCCTTCATAGGCATGTCGTAGTGGAACTTCTCGTGACTGTCGGTATACAGGCTGCTCACCAGCACGGATCCATCATCGCTGCAGCTCCCCACGAATTCTCCAGCGCCATCGAAGCTCAGTTCACAGTGGCAGTGTGAGCAGCAAATTCCTTCACCTGGATGGAAAAAGTCCCCATTCCATTCCACTCCATCCAAAAAAACTGATAAGACACTCACCTGGTTTCCCTGGTAATCCAGCAAATGCACCTCTGCCGCCGTGCGTCCCTAGCGCGATCATCCGCCCGGCAACGATGATGCAGGAGGCCGTGTCGCTGGAGAGAAGAGAGGGAACGCTACCTCCCAGGCGCTGGTACTTCAGATGCGGCTCCTCCTCCTCGTCATCGATCGCCTCTTGCGCCGCGGCGGCTCGTCGTCATCGTATTCGTCGTTGGCATCGGGGCGCCCGACGTCCTCCAATCAATCAAACAGCAATTTATAGGCGAATAAAAAGGCTATTTCCTTAACCATGTCTTAGCCAAAAGAAGGGCACGGGCACTATGCATCTCTCCTATTTTCATTTTGAGGGAGCCAGATGTCCTTGGCAATCCAAACAAAAGAGGCGAACGACTTACTCGGGATCTCTTTTGGCTCTGGTTGTTGATCCTTTGTGGCCTTCTTATGTTCACAAATGGACAAAAAAATTGAAGTTTGAGTCTGAAAAACTAGATGTGTTTATGACTGTCCGGAGAGAGAAAAAAAGCATTCTTCAGCAGGGCCTGGGTCAAAGCTTTTTAAAGTTCATCCTGTTCTTGAGAACCAGCGTGCTTACGTGAGATTGAAGTTGCCGCTTGCATAAAAAGCTCTAAGAAAAGAGGAAAAACGATTCGCACAGAAAATTAACATTAAATCATTATTATAACGGATTAAAGAAACAAACCTAAGAAACCTAACATAAATCGAACTTACACAGGCTGAAAGAATGCAGCAAAGTTAACTTGAAAGCTATACCCATCTAGCAAAGAAGAACATTTATAAACTTTAGCAGCTTGATTATAAATGTATCATAGTATTGTGCAGGGCACACTGGCACATCTTACTGAAAAAGTACCAGTTTCATCCTAAATTATCCTCATCAGCAGTTATACTTCGGTCAATTGAAGTTGTTACACTTGCGCTTGGATTCATTTGAATATTTTATCAATTGCTAAATTGATTAATCGACTAGTAAATATGCGACATATATAAATCTTTTCTCAATTTTTTTTTCAACTTCATCTATTTAATCATAATAAATTTATCAAACATCAGTTTTTAAAAAAACTTAAATGAGTAGTATGTATTTAATTGTATTAAAAATTTTGATTTTCTCTTAAGCTAAATCTCTAAGATTGCAAGTATATATATATATATATAAACAGAAGTTTCATCGTGCATCCTCATAGTCCACTTGAACAACAAACCCCAAATACTGCATTTCTTTTCCCATAGACCCCATCTTTATTATTCTTGTATTGCTGCCATCCAGTTACTGGAAACGTCTCTTTTGGAACACACGACCACAGCCTGTAGCTTGATCTCTTCAATGCAGCATCCACCATGTCTAAGCCACTTGCAGTCTCTTGAAGGAATGTCTTCATCCATACCAGAATCAATGCTCGGAAAACTTTAGAAGTTGGTTTCACATACTTGCCCATCCCCATCTTTGCTCAAAGCTCACCAGCAGAACTTGCCTCTAGCATGATATGAGGTCCAATATGTTGGGAAGTCTCAGCACCAGAGCTTCCGTCATTGTAAACTTGCTTGATAATAAAATCACCACCCTTCAACACTTCCCCCACCCAAGAGCAGCACGCACAGCTCCAGCAAGCATATACTGATTCCCAAGCTCTGTCATCAAAGCCTCACTTGCAAACTGATATGTCTTTTCGCTGAGGTCCTCAGTTGCCACGATGTGCAGAATGCAGTCGCTGACTTCTTTCACGTACCCTCCTGACAAAACCCTAGCCGCTTTGAATGCACTTGATCCGAACAACACAACCGCAGCTTTGGCCCTGGCCTTCCCCTCATCCAGCTTTGTTGTACGCAGTACGTATCTAGGAACTCCGCCCAAATAATCGAAGTTGTCAAGCCCTTCCGCTCTGTCCACCACATTCATGTTCCCGTAACTAGTTCAGTAAGGCTCAAAGTCGTCAAGGAATTTCCCAATCTCCTCCTTGGACCACACCGACATATAAAGCATGCAACAAAGTCCCCCCTTACCAAACTCGTCGTAGTTTTTCTTCTTAGATAGCAAACCAAAAGAACTCGACACTTGCCAGGTAAAAGCGTCTCCTGCTTCCCATCTATCATCTGATCCGTGCATTCGTATCTTGCTTCAGGTGTACCAGCTGGTGTGGCGGCCATTGTAAGGGCTACTGATACTGCAGATTCTAAATTCTGGATTTTAGATAGCGATGCACTGCGAAATTATGACAAAACTTTCCTGCTATCGAAAAGAAAGGCGTATGCGAGTCTAGAATCCAAAATCCAGGAACGGCTCAACAACTTCACTTCTTTCATCGTCCTATGCACTACAGGGATAGAGAAATCGTTCTTTGGCTATCACTGGATTATTAGGCTGGGCCAAATGGGCAAGGTTGGCGAGGTTGTTTACATCCTGAATTTGCGAAGCCGATGTGTTGAAGGTGGTTATGACGTGAATGGCAAAATTATATGCAAAATGCTGGACGATCCGTCAATGTGGCTCGCAAGAACTGCTACAAGCAGGCAAATACAAAACTTGAAATGACTGCAAAACAGTCATCCCAGAGAGAAGAGCTCTAAGCCGAAGAAGGCACAGACAGCATTAATAGAACGCAAGGGGCCACATACCAAGCAGATGCCACAAGCCAGACACAAGCACCCAAGACCAAATCCAAGACCTTGTGCCGATTTTATGGCGCACTAGGAATACCAAGAACTAGACAAAAAGTGGGACTTCCGACATGGATGCATGCACAGATCAAAGAGAAAACAAGGAATCAAAGGGCTTTCGCAATTGCTCACCGATTCAATAGGGCACTGCAACATTCAGAACAAAACAAAGTTAGTATTAGATCTGGAAGAAAAAAATATCAACAGAACAGAATCAAGGGTCTCAACAGTCATACAAACAAACGCGAAGCGGGAGAAGACATACCTTTGAGGTGCGGCTCAAGCTCCTTAGCAGCAAAGACTGGATCACTTCGTCGTATGTGAGATCTTTCAACTCCCCCACAAACTCGTAGCCCTCCGATTCCAGACTTTCAGCTCGATCAATCACGGCCGGTTTCCCGACTATCAAGAAATGACCGCACTAGCGACATGTCGGGGTCTAGCCCTAAATTTATAATTTTGGCTTAGTAACAGAGCATTCTTTCGCGTGGAAAATCTGTCCTTGCATAGACGAGAATTCCAAAGCAAATTAATCTATGGTTTTTAGCTGCTATATAATGTAAGTAAACCCTTCTTGTAACTGAAAGATGAATGCCGCCCAGCATTTAAATGGTAATGCTCCCATTGATGCAGATTTTACAGAGGAGGATTTGCATTGCGATGAGGTACTACTCAACGATGACAAGAGAGAATTATTTCTGGATCTCGGCTTTGAAGTGGAATTTGTCAATGTTAGAAGTCCCAGCAATGAAGGTGAAACAAGTGGATAAGAAGTTGTTACACTCTCGTGATAAATAAGATTATAATTAAAATCGGTGACCACCTTTCCACTTCGTGGTTCTACTATCCACGCTAGTTTGATGAATTTTAGCTATAGATAGGCTTGACTCCACCACCGGCCTTTTCTTCACCTTCGTAGCGACAAACTCTGGCGGACACAAACACTTTGCCTGGCCTGCAAAAGAATCCAGACTCGGGAGCGCAGTGGCGGTCTTCGCTGCAAATACACATCCCTTCCAAGGCACAGTGATCGTGGAAGCTGACAATGCCGTCTCTGTCACCGCCAAGGATAGCGTCAGACCACTCGCTTGAGAAGAGGCCCGCCGGATCTAGCCTGCTCTTCGCCCAAGCAAACCTGTCCAAATCCTTGACTCTGTCCCGGATGGAGGTGAAAGCTATGTTCCTGTTCTTCCCCCAGTGAGGCTTCCCTTGATACTTGAAGAGCGCCATCTGTTCTATCTCTTCCACCACGTCTTCGTTGAGCCTGGGAGTCCCCCCGTCCCTGGAGCGGTAGTAAGTTATGTCGAACTCCACCGCGTCTTCCTTCTGCCCGAGGTAAGCGCTGGACGCTTTCACGTAGCGAAGGTAGATGCCACCGTAGAGGCTTAAGCCGCACAAGCTGCTGGGATCCATGTCACGGAGTTTCTTGATGTCTAGGATCAGGTCCTTCACCTTGTCAAGGCTCACGGAAAAGGCCGTCTGATGGTAGAATGAACCGGCGACTCTCGGATCCCAACTACACACGTCCGAGTCCACCTCTTCTTCCTGTTCTTGCAAGCAGTTCGCAGGCAAGCTCCCAGTCATCTCGGCAATGACAAAACGAGGAGGCGCGTCCTGGCAACCACCTGCGGTCTGCATGAGATTGTTGTATCCCACAACGGGAAAGCCCGTGAAGTTGATCCCGTCGTTTAAGTACCCGTTACCACTCGGCACCCGGCTGTTTAAAACCATCTCAGAGAACCTGCAACGCGTCCACTCGTCCTTGTCCTGTTCGATCTTTTCCTCTGCATATCAGACAAATATTAAGCGAGTCAGAACTAAGAGACACAACTGCTGCTATAAGCCTACCACTGCGCCTGGACTGCTCAGCTCGTTCTACTGGAAATGGCTGAAAGCCCTTGTATATGTTCGTTCCTCCTCCAGGCGTCTCGAGAGGAGCTCTTTCGTCCAGCTTAAACAAGGACGCCTTCAAGGACGGGTGCCAGCAGATGTCCCCAAACTCGTGGTCACTTCCAAATCGCAGAACTTGTTCTTCGATCTCAGCATCGTCTTTTACTTCCAAAGCCACCGACCTCTTAAACATGGGCTCAATGCTGAGAGTTATCTTTGAGATTGCTCCAAGAACTCCGAGCGAGAGCTTGGCTGCATCCAGCAAGTCCTTGGAAGAATTCTCGTCCAGCCTGACTACCTTCGCGAATCCATCTTCCTCAGTTGCTGGAACCACCAAGGATACTCCCACAACGTAGTCATGGAGAGCACCTCCGCGTCCCCACAGACTGCTTCCATGCGCTCCAGTGCTCACTGCTCCAGCCACAGAAACTGCATTCCAGTATGTAGCAGCCGGTAGTGCAAAGCCAAGCGTGGAAATAGTATCGACCAACTGTTGAAGGAGAACTCCCGCATCAACTGTAACAGTCATTTCCTCCGAATTTACCACGATGCCTGAATTCAGATCCCTGGTGCTTATAATCACTCCGGAATCACCCCCTGGACATGCCAGTTTCGGAATACTCTGCGACCATCTGCTCACCATTTTCATCTTCCGATTGTTACTCGCGGCGTATGCAACTGCTGCTAACAGCTCCTCCTCTGTTGCTGGATAGAACACTTGAGCTGCTCTACATGGAATCCTGTCTGGCCATACCCCCAAGTAGTTCCTTAAGCTGCATCCCAATGCATCGCATTTCACAGGAGACGGGGACACTGCCACAGCAATACGGCAGAGCGTGGCAATAGCGGCAAAGAATATGAGCGCCATTATTGTGTTCTTCAACTCCGATTTCTAGCTCGCCTGCTCGAGTGATACTTGCCTGAGCCAGACACTGTTTTCAATGGAAGGAAAAGCAAAAGCGTTTACTCTGGTAAGAGTCGCTGACGGTATAACTCCTGTGATGACGCAGCTAGAGATAACGGCGAAAACCTGACCGCAAACTCGTAATTTCGTGGTAAGACGAGGTACTCATCGTGGACGCAGGGACTCCAACTATCATCGCCACCTAAACCCATGTGCTTGTGATCAAGGTGCACCTGCAAGTATGATAATCGTTTAAAACAAACAGTAAGAAACAAAAGGTGAAAAGATAGCTCTGGGGGATACCTCAATGTCCTGTCCAGCATTCAGCTCTTCTTCATGAGTTGCTCTATCCAGCTCCTCTGTACTGTAGTTGCTGGCACTCATTTGCAATGGAGGACTTCCTTGGAAAGGCATCGCAAACAGACCAGCATCTCCCTCAACATTCTTGAAAGCCAGCCATCTCACATCTGCGCGTCCACCGCACTCACCAGGAACAATATATGGGGCGTGGAGGTCAGACACCTTCTGCTTGTAGATTCCCAGTTGAGCAGCTGCCTTCCTATCGGGATAGCACTCGAACGGTCCTCGTCCATACCACTCCGCTGCATTGCACTCGTTGCTTATAGAGAAAACGATGCCCACCCTTGGTAACGGCGGAAGCTTCGGATTTGCTTCAACTTTATACTGTGCAACGAAGTCGCCGCTGCTGTAAATCATGTAGCTCACTGAAACCTTGAACCAGTCTGTCCCATCTTCCTTCGATCTTATTGATATCTCCCTCTTTTCGTCCCCGCTCCCTGATTCTGGTTCTATGAAAAGCACCCCCTCCAACAAAACTAAATGAGAAGACAGCTGCTTCGCCTGAAAACCAGTTGTCCCAGTGATTGCTAGGCGGTCTAACCCGAATGCCTTCCATCGATATGCGTAGCTTCTCTTGTCACCACCTTTGTCATTGTCTGTTGGAGCCCTCCAAAAGCAAGGGAGAGGCCCTTTGGACATCAAAAGCATGTCCCCCAGCTGCACAAAATCCATGTCAGAATTTTAGAGCGACAGCGACCTGAAAACCGTTACCCTCCAAGAAGAGCGTCCAGTACTTCTGTCAAATTTAAGCTCCCAACTATGCTGAGGTATTGCCACTACCACCGTGCTCGTGGAAATATCAGTAGACAAAGGATCCGAAAACTTGACTGTCTGCAGACACCCATGGATTACAGTAAGAAGTTCACATAGAAAATACCTGTAATGAATAAGGCTGCTTTGAAGGTAAAAAACATTGTTGTGACGCAACGACCTGTCCTGCACAGGCCCATCGCGTTGATGCTGCAAGTGTAGCTGTAATAGTCAAAGTCACATCGCTTCCCAATATATCGTCGCAAAGAGAAGACCAAGGCCCAGCTTTTAGAGGCATCCTGTACTTCTCCCTAGGTTCAATAGGTGGTACATTCCAGGAGCCACTTTTCAAAAGGGAACCATCAGTTGATAAACTCCATTCAAAAGCCAGATCTTCTGAAGTGGTAAAGGAGCGTTTGTTCCAGATCTGATATGAAAGGTTCAGCTTTGCATTTGGAAGACTAGCAAACGTACCTCAATTTCATCGCCATCAATATGTATCCCTAAAGGTTGATAGCAATATTTCACCTCTGCAAAATATGTATAGTCGACCTGAGCTTAAGTTCATAAGAAAGTACCTTCAAGAGCTGGATGTGGAGATCTGTCCGGCCAGACGAGACCGTTGACACAAAAATTGAGATCATTGGGTGTATCTCCAAAATCACCACCATATGCCCAACGTCTTGAGCCACCTTCCGTTTGTATGAGGCCCTTCAAAACCAGACCACGTTACAAAAAACATTTATGAGAAGACAATTACCTGATCAACCCAATCCCATATAAAGCCACCCTGCAACCCATAGGTGGTGTCAATAGCTTGCCAGTACTTATAAATGTTCCCGTTGCTATTTCCCATGGCATGCGAATACCTGTAGAACCCAAAGTTTTCGAGTCTTTCAATAAAAACAAAATTATAAAAAGCTTACTCGCATAGAATAACAGGCCGAAGTTCAGAAGTGTCGTTCGCAATCTTCACTGTGTCCCAGACACGCATATACATGGGGCATATTATATCCGTTGCAGACGTCCTTGAGCCACCCCCTTCATACTGCACTAATCTCGTGGGATCTCGACAATGAGCCCAACCTGCAATGCAACAGCTAAATATCATCTTAAGCATACAGGAAAACTTAAAAAACCTGAGCAGCTTACCAGCCATGGCATCATGCGCTGGTCCGTATCCCGATTCATTACCAAGAGACCATATGATGATGCACGAATGGTTTTTATCCCTTTCAACCATGTTGACAAAGCGGTCAAGTAGTGCGTGTGTCCACATTGCTTCGCCAGCCGGGTGTTTCCGAAGGGTCGATTCAATGAGCTCATACCCATGAGTTTCAATGTTTGCCTCGTCCACCACGTACAGTCCAAAGAGGTCACACAGCTCATACCAGCGAGGATGCTGCGGATAATGACTATTTCTGACGGCATTCACATTATGCTGCTTCATGAGAACGATATCCTAGAAATTAAGCACGGCGTAAGACATTTTGAAATAGTCCGAACTGAAAATTTGAGACTTACCCTCGCCATACATGCTTCCACGTTTGTCTTTCCCAGGCGTGGGTGATGTTCATGCCTGTTGAAACCGCATATGGTCACGAGTTGACCATTCACCAACAGTCCTTTTGGTTGAGCTGAAACCTGCCGGATTCCAACTCGGCAGGATTCGCAATCAGCAGTACCTCCATTGTTATCCTCCAAGACCACTACCAGTGTGTACAGGCTTGGCTGTCAGTGAAAAAAACATTAGAAAAGTATAAAGTCAAATTTAAATAGTTCACCTTTTCTGCAGACCACAGCTTTGGATTGTCGACAGAAATTGTCAGCACTGTTCGTCCGTGATGAGCAGAGATAATGTCCACGACTTTAGTGGGAATGGTTTCAGGCTCCTGCTGTTCACTCTCGACTGGGTCAAAAAGAAATCCACTCACGCGTAAAACCATCTCTTTTGTTAGTTTAGTTGCTCCTTCAATCGACACGTCCACCTAAAGTAAAATATACTATGAGAAATATTCAAGATATAGGCATCATCGCCAACCTCTACAGTTGCCTGCTTCAGGTCTCTGGTAAGATGAGTTTTCACAAAATAATCGCTGATCATGACCTATCAAAACAATCCCACATTATAATATGGCCCATGTTAGAACAAACACCGACCAAGTACTTACTTGCGGCTTTGAAAACAGTATCACATCTCGGTGAATCCCAGATAGCCACCAGTGGTCTTGGTCTTCAAGATACGATCCATCACTCCATCGCATCACTTGAACAGCTAGAATATTTTCCTTTTCTGTGCAGAGGCTTGTTATGTCAAATTCGGATGGAAGACGGCTGTCCTGACTGCAAGTAACAATCCAAGTCTGTCAGCCCGAAACTTAAGAAACCAAGACTTTATACCTGTAGCCAATAAGAGCACCATTCACCCAAGCATAAAACGCAGAATCCACGGCCTCAAATCTTAAAAACACCCTTCGTCCTGTAAACGGACTACTTTTAGCTTCTGTACCATCGAAAGAGAAAGAATAAAGAAAATAAGAAACGTACCAGCCCACTCGGGGGGGACAACAAATGATCTTCGATAGCATCCAGTTGGATTTTCTCGAGGTACCAGCGGTGGATCAAAAGGAAAAGGATACGTAACATTGGTGTAGATTGGCGTGTCGTATCCATGCATCTGCCAATTCGATGGAACTTACGATTGAAACAACATCGAAAACCACTTGTCAAGAGAACGTCGAAAAAAAAAGAAGAAGAAACACTCACCGGGCAGTGTCTTCCAGCTGCTGTCATTGAATTGATTCTTGTAGAACCAATGCGGCACACTCTCGGGCTTGGAAGCAAGGAAAAACTTCCAATAGCCACTGAGTGAGATCAAAGACGAGGCTCCCTCACACCAAAACCTGGCGCTATCGAGCGCAGCTGGGACGGCATCGTCGTCCCACACAGCTGAATTGGCGAGCTCCCGATCGGCCTGGCTGCGCGCAATCCAGAAATCCACAGCCTCTGCGAGGAAATATTGCTCAATCACAAGAATGCCAGCTCCAAATCTCACCTTGGACGCTGGAATGCGAGTAGAGCGGAACGTGAGGATTGCGCTTGTTCTTGCCGAACACCGCGGGATCCTCCCAGTCGCGATGCGAAGGTCCAGCAGCATCCATGGCGTTGGAGATTTTAGCCCTAGAGATAAGTAGGGGATAGAATTAAAGTAGGGGAATATCCAAAGCTCCAAACAAGCCTTGCTTGCTTCTAGGGCTAGATAATCGCGCGGGGAGAACAGGCATCGGCGACGCGGCATCGGCATCGCGATCTAGCGCCAGGTTCTTGAACTCCATCCGACTAGGGCTTTGGCGACGGGCGGCGCGCGCCGGCGAGAGATGGATAATCAGGGCATGGGATCGCACAGCGAGCCATTCTTTGACTTGCTCCAGCCCAACACGCCCTCGATAGCTCATGCCAGCGGCAGCAGCAGCTCGAATTACGTCCAGAACGGACCCCGGAGGATGGATTCTTCGCCGACTTACTCGTTCAACAACGACGATGTTCTTCCGAGCTACGATTTCCAGCCGCTTCGCAGCAACGGTAGCGGCGGCGGGGCACGCATCGAGGAGGCCGGGGGCAAGTTTCGCCAGGCGAATCCCTCTTTCGAGCAGCAGGTATTCTCTTTTCTTCCTTGTTCTTCGTTTCCTTTGGGTTTTTTAGATCTATCTACTTTTAACAACACTGGGTTTGTGCGTAGGTGCGTGATCCTCCAGTAACTTACGAGAAGTACGAGTCGACTCGATCGAGGCATGAGTTTGACAAGGATGCTTACGACTCCGCCACTGCCGCCGCTGTGGAGCGTACCATGAAGAAGTATGCCGACAATCTTCTACGTGTTTTGGAGGGGATGGGGGGTCGACTATCTCAACTGGAAGCCGCTACTCAGCGTCTCGAGGTTGCTTTTGAGAAGTCTAAGAGCGCCAACGCGAATAACCACGGCGAGACTGATGGAAGACTCCGGATGCTAGAAAACATGCTTCGCGAGGTATGTGTATATGGAAGAAACAAGGTCTGCTTGACACTACTTGTCCTTCTTTCCAAGGTGCAAAGAGGAGTACAGGTCGTGAGAGACAAGCAAGAGATCAACGAGGCACAGTTTCAGCTGAAGCTGCAGCAAGATAAAACCGAAGCGCCGACGACCAAAGTTGAGGTTCAAGCACCGCCGGTTGCTTCCTCACCGCAGCAGCCACCTCCAATGCCGCAGCCTCCTCAAGCTCTCGATTCCAGCGTCCATCAGCAGCAGGCTCCGCCTCCTCCACCCCCACTTCCAGTCGTCCACCAGCCACCTCCGCCGACTCACATCCAGCAGTCTCCACATCCTCCTCAGCATGTGCCTCACGCGATCCAGCAGCAGCAGCAGCAGCCATCTTACTCGTATCCTCCGCAGAACCCAGCAGCTCCGCCACCACCTCCGCCGCCACCAATGCAGCAGCCTCACCCGCAGCCATATCCTCACCAGCCGGAAGCACCGCCATATCCTCCAGCCCCAGTTCCAGTCTCCCATCCTCAAGGACCACCGCACCACTCTCAAGCTCCTCCCGTCAACTACTCTCTCGACATTCCTTCCTATATGCCACCACCACCACCACCACAATCTTACGGTGCTCCTCCGCCTCCTCCTCCACGGCAGCATCAACAGCAGCAGCAGCAGCAGCAGCACGGCCCTCCGCCTCCACAGATGTACGACTCACTCCCGGGAAGAACAGGCTCAGGGCCGCTGGCATTGCCTCCACCACCGTCAGCTTATCAGCAGCAGTCATATGAGACATCCGGCTATGGTGGCGGAGGCGTGAACTACGGGCGGATGCACAGCGGCGGAGGTGGTGGTGGCGGCGGTGGCTATCCTCATCTCCCAACAGCGCAGCCGATCCAGCAGTCTCTTCCCAGCGCCAGGCCTGCGAGCCGGTCGGGTGTAGACGATGTGATCGACAAGGTTGCGGCGATGGGATTCCCGAGAGACCAAGTTCGTGCCACGGTCCAGAGGCTGACGGAGAATGGACAGGCTGTGGATATGAACGTAGTGCTGGACAAGCTCATGAATGGTGGCGGGAGTGATGCGGGTCCTCCAAAGGCTGGATGGTTTGGACGGTGAAGAAGGAGAAGAAGAAATCCTTTTAGATTTTATACCTATTGGAGTGAATGATTTGTTCTGTACATAGAGAGGTCTTCGTTCTTCTTTGTCTAGAAGTTCCTCTATTCTTCAAAGAGATTAAAATGGTTTAGCTTAAGAAGCGTTCTTTGAACTGTTCATCCGAAGTTCGGCAGTGATTTGTCTGTCCAAAGAGTGAGTATCGATTGTTGGCGATCAAATCGTAAGTTGGGTCTCGGAGAAAGCTGGAAATTCAAGATTGATTTATGCCGATTTTCCAGAGAATTTGGAAAGGGAGAGTGACTTAACAGTGGGAAGAGCAATGCAAGAGTTGCGAGTGATGGATATGGCTCGTCTAGGTAGTGGGCGATTCGCAACACTGCTTCCGACTTGATGTAAGATCTAGCAAGTGAAAATCTCTCTCAGATATCGCGAGGAAAGAAGAGATATGGTTATACCTCTGTTTCTCAACGAGGACGATGCTAGAGATATCATCGCGAGAGCGTCCAGATTTCTCGAGCAGAGCCCTCCCTGCGTTGCTCTGGAGTGCCGCGAATCGCAGGCGAGCGCGAGGGTCCCTGTCAAGAACGAAATTCACGCCGCCATTGCAGAGGTTGCAAACACCTGAAAGGGGAGAACACAATTTCTCGATCAAAATCGAGAGAATTGGATTGCTGTGCTTGTGCGTACCATCGAAAAGGATTACTGGGCGAGTGTCGCTCGCGAAGAGAGGCTGCCATGGCGAACTAGCACAGAAAGTGCGTGGACATAGAGTCATTTGCACCTTTAGAAACCCTAAAATTGAAAAAACCAAACAAAGGAGCTCTGCTGGCGTAAGTTCTTCTCTGAAGGTGTTTGAGGCCACGACATGTTTGCCATCTGGAAGGCGCATATATACAAGTTTCCCTTGGAGAAAAGCACTCTTCACATCCATTTGAGCGAGATCCCAATCATGCGCTGTTGCAAGTGCCCAGGTCAGCCTGCCCACAGGAGAAAACGTTTCATCAAAGTAGAATTGAGAGAATCCACGAGCAACTAGGTGTGCCTTGAACCGGGATACCTGTATCTTCTCTGTAGGTTACAGGTGCTGGTTCTGTGTTTGAAGAATGTGCAATGGATGGGGAAAACAATGGGGTCGGAGCAGGACTGACAAGGGGTGGTGTTTCAGAGGATGTTGAGGGAGGATCTGGTAGAGCATTGGTAGATGGGTGGTCACAATGAGTAAAGCGCCTTGTAGGGCGAAGAAGGCGAGCGACAGCAGCAGCAGCGACGAGAGGGCGGGCACGCTGCCCAGCGCCACCACCAGCAGCCCAACGGTGACGATGAAGGTGACGTGGTACGCAAACATGATGAGGAACGTTACCATGAGCCGCTTCCACACCCGGGGCACCACGCCTAGTACCTTGGCCACCGTCACGCTCTTGTCCACGTATATGCATGCTACGCTGTACACCACCGCCGCCGTGGACAGCAGCGAGAAGGCGAGCACGAAGACGAGGTAGGCGAGCAGGATGCCAAGCTCCGAGTAGAGCTCCCTCCGCGTGGCCTCGCTGTGCCCCTCGCTCCTCTCCACCGCAAGCATCTCCTTGTTGAGCCGTATCCGGTTGAGCAGCGGATAGCGTGTGCCCCAGCAGCGCAAAAGACAGCGGCAGTACCAGAATCAGCGCAAACCAGGCCATCAATCGGGCATGGCGCACCAGCACAGCCATGAATCAGAAGTGATTCGTTGCTTTAATTATATTTTGTAATCTTTCATCTTGTGGATCTTGCAGGCTTTTAACAACTTTTTGCAGTCACGTGGATTTTCTAGTGCGCCAATGTCTGGGTTTTGCCGTGTGGCAAGTGACCTGTGAACACAGCTCTGATACCATGTTGGGTGAAGAAACCCATCGTAGGGTAACTCTGTTATATATACATGATTTATCCTACCGTTTGTTCTATCTACCAACTACTTTAATTTCTATTCTTCTTCACTCTGATCTGATTTATTACGTCCACTTTGCTCTGCTTTCTAGCGGCATGCAGCCATGCTGGTCTTGTTGATCAAGGAAGGTCCTAATTTGAGTCGTTGGAGTCTAAATTCGGGATCAAGCGAGACACGAAGCATTTCCATTACATGGTGGACATTCTCTGTCGTGTCAACGAGCTCAAAACGGCTCTGGATCCGGAAACGATCGAAGAGTTGCCTTTTGAACCGAATGCTGCCACTTGGTGAACAGTTTAGGGGCATACAACAGTTGGAGGAACATAGAGGTGGGAAAGGTTGCATTTGAACCTCTTTTGCGTTTGGAGGCTAATGTTCCTTAGGAATGTGAAAGGAGCAGCCTACAGTAAAAAGGCTTAAGAGTTGAAGCAGGAGCTTTGAGAAAGCCTGAAATGAGCCTCGATGAGGTGACAAAGCTAGTATTTTTCCCAAGTTCTTTGCTGGAGATGCCCGCAGTCAGAATCACCCGCAAAGTCTTGAGATTGAAGCAAGCTTAAGGAACTTATCTATGGTTCTCAAGAGCAGCTGCAGCTGATTATGCCGGGAACGTTCTGCACAACGTTGATCATATTGGAGAGGAGGAGCTCTGCAGGCACAGCGAGAGGCTGCCTATGGCTTTCACTATCAGGATCATTAGGAACTTGTGATGACTGCCACCAGTGGAACACCGAGGTTTCATGACTACATGTTCACAGGGATAGAAGCTGCTCATGTGGTGACTACTGGTAATAATGGTGTCAAGCATCGTCATCCATGTCATGGTATGTGTGGGAGGCGTTCGCGCGTGATGATTTTCCACAAAGTTTGGTTGTTTCATACTTCTATACAGAACACGTACAGTGGTTCTATGGGACCAAATTAGTGACAACTACAGAAAGTTATCAAAGAAGAAGCCTTATACCAATCAACAAAGGAGAGGACCTCACTAAAGAACTCGACAATGATGTTGTTACTACATGGGATGCTATGCCTCAGCCAATTGCAGTTTGCTTAGCATTACCAGTACATCTCAGACTCTGACTTCTTAGGCTTCATCTCACATTCTGCTGATTGAGAAATCAGTTACTCTAGGAGCAGAGGTAATTAAGCTGCTATTTTACAAGAGCTCATCTTTGATACGCAGGAAGCATGGGACTGGTTCTACATTGTCCCCTGGAATCACATCAAAGAACATTATAATCATAGAGAATGGCACAATGGTAATATTGTGTTTTCGGCTCCACGTACAGGCAATCTCTATGAGTATACCAGCTCCTCCAGCAAATCCACATCTCCTGCAAGCTGTCTACTAGAGACAACTGATACTTGGCATGATCACGTGAACCACAAAACGCTACTCTCCATGCAACAATCAAATCTGGTTGATGGGATCAAGGACGTACTTCAGCCTGTGAACAAGAGGGTGGAAACTCTGCTTGCCAAGAACACAGGGGTGACAGACTTCCTGTGCTTACACATGAACCCCTTGACCTGGTTCATAGTGATCTTTGTGGCCCTATGCGTGTTGGATGCAAGCGCTATTTTTTACTATTTATTGCCAAGAGAACATATGAAATCACAGACTCTGGAATGCTTCCAAGACTTTGTTTCTCAAGCTGAGACTCAAACCGGCAGAAAATTTAAGTGTATCCGCACAGACTCAGGTCCACAGCTTTTGAAGATTTCTGTGGACAAAAGGATATAATTCATCAACGCAGCTCCTCAACAAAACGGAGTGTCTGAACGAAAGAACCGCACCATTATGAACTCAGTACGCACATGGCTCTCATCATCTGGACTTCGGGCTGAAGCAGTACAGACTGCTGTCTTTGTTCAGAACAGAATTCCGTCAACAAAACCTGGCATGATTCCTGAAGAATCTTGGACAGGAAAACTTCAGAATGTGAGTTTTCTACAACGCTATGGCTGTTTTGCTTTTGCCAAGAAAATTGGAGATACATTGATTTTCGAAGCAGACTAATGTATTTGGTCGGGTATGAAGGGGTATCGCCTGTTTGATCCGCTTCTCAGAAGGGTAGAAGTCAAGACTGATGTGAATTTTGCTGAAGCAACGACCCAGGAAACAAATCACAGCAGAAGTACTGATGAAAATTAATAGTTGGGTGGATCTGGGAGGATGATGTTGATGATGAAAAAGTCCAGAACACCAGCCTGAACATGCAACAGAGTCCCAACATGACCTGAGTTCACAGATGAGCCTCTACCACTTAGCACACCGATCACTTCACCACCGCGCTCCTAAAGTGGAGCGTCTCACCAGAGAATTACCTTTTGATGCAAGGGTGTATGGTCGTACTGGCAGTGGGAAGGCCCACTCGAGTTTCCAGACAAACTTATGAACTGTAGCTTCAACTATTAAAGAACCACAAAAGCTATATCCAGATGCTGAAAAGTGGATTGAGGCAATGAAAGATGAACTACAGTCCCATGCATAGATGGGGACATAAATTGGTTGAACTGGTTGGGGATAGAGCACTAGTTGGCTGCAAATGTGGTATTAAAGGGGTTGGGTAGTTTTTGAGTTGAGCTCAAGCTGAGTTCAAGTCAATGAAAGTTAATATAATTCACTAAATACAAAAGTTAATGTTCAAATGATTAGTTCGGAATGAATGACATATTTTCAGTCCAAGAAAAAGCTAAATAATATAAGTCCAATAAGAAAATAAATATCATAAGTCAAAGAAGAAACTCTATAATACCATTAAAAAATTCAACTGAAAAAAAAACTAAACTTAGTCTTCCTTAGCATCCACATCCATAAAAGGAGGAGTTTGTATAATATTATGCTCTTTAATTGTGGGCTCTTGTTATATATAAGTTTATACCATTGCTTGTGCATAACATGGCAAATTATAGCCCACATCATCAATCCACACAACTATGATGGAATTACTATAATGAGAAATTTACTTTAGTATCACCTGTTATGAAATGTCCCAAGAACACCTTTAAATGCACTCTCCTTCTCTAGTGCAAAAATTACATAGCCAATTTCTTTAGCCACTAGCACTATTGAACCAAAGCTTGTTGTAGCATCAAGCACAATCCTCTTAAGAGGACAAAACAACTCTAAAAGGATTTGCATGACCCTTGGTGAATGGTGTCGATAGCCAGGAAACTTTATATGATGGTCCTTGTCGATGACATTTGGGATGATATTTGTTGAGCTATTATATCTTAGCAATGCTAAACCTACATGCTCATCAGCTTGTGTAATACTGTGACAACAAGAGTAATAGCAAAGAGCATCATAGTTTAATGCTAAAACCTACAATGAAAAGAGGCAATCAATTTAAGATATAAAAAATAAGGAAATGCAAACCTTTTGGAGTCGGCCACCTACTCCTTTTGTTTCGACTGGAATGTTTGAGAGTAGGCAGCTTGATGCAAACCCAACCAATCTAGAGTCATCATTCTCTGCCATCATTGCAAGAAGACATAAAATAAAGAATAGGGAAGAATGACTAACATAATGCCCTTATATCGCAACACCTTGGATGCCACATCCACCGCTTGAGAAATATGGTCTAATTGAAGGATGTTCCAAGATGAAGTGTCGCCTTGTAAAGATGCTAACCCATTAGGCAAGTCAAAGAACACAAGGTCGATGCCGAAGGTATTGTTCATTCCTAATCCTTGCATCCATCTATGGAACATAAAAGACTCTCATCTCACGTCGTTGGAAAGCTAAAAGTAGTCCCTAATAACTATTTCCACGTTGCCAACACTTCTTATAGGAGAAAGAGGGTGAACCTGAATAGTGTTCAAAACCGAGAAATATTAAAGTTAATATATATTTTTTTTCATGCTTGTTTATATGAAGCCGATAAAGATAACTCTTGGAGGTCATCCTCTGTAGCAGTGGGGAGGGATGGAAAGAATGAATTTATACATCAGCATATAGAGTGTTGGCTGGTTTCTCCGACATCTATAACCAAATTACAAGAAGTAAGGTAATTGGAAATCAAGTTTTTACTCTCTTGGATATCCTCACTATGGAGTTGCCTTTATACATTTTGAGTAGTCAGTGTTGCAAATGTGACTTTAGGTATCAAAAGTTATCTGTTAGCTGTCCTTTTGGATATTCTTTCTTTACTGCCATGATGGCAGGAGGTCTGTATTGCTAGACCCTTTATTAATCCATTTTGTTCAAGTGTTAGTAAATTGGATTTTGCATCTGTACTTGGCCAGATGAGCATAAGGACGAAATTCTTAAGTGTCTATTTAGCTAAGCATATTTAGCCTGGTTTTTTAGTTCTCTTTTGTTCTTTCTTGCATGGCTTGACAAGAACCCTCATGTATTGAGAATAGTCCCTCAATATCATTAGATGATAGCTTATTGTGTCTACCAAACACCTTCGCTATCATGCCCTTTGTGTTAATCTCATTTCAGTCCCAAATGCTATTTATGGAAAGTATCTAGATTTACTCATTTGGCATATCTCTAGAATGTAGAGATTAACCTAAACACAATGGTGTTTATCCCGTGTCCAAATTAACAATCTAGGGACATTTCATATTTAATAAGTTTCGAGCTTGTCCCAAAGACTAACTTCTGGTACTAAGGGTGGCTTGGGCTTAAAGTTTAAAGCGTCTTCCTAGTGGGGGGGGGGGGGGGGGGGGGGTTCCAAATGTATAGTAGGGATAGTTGGGCATGGTTGACCAACTTGAGGTATAGTCTAACTTCTGCTTGCGTGCCTGTCTTTGTTCTACGTCTAGCTTGGGTCTAAGCCCAAGTTCTATACCATGCTAGTTGGTGGAGTACCCATATCTTCACGTTAGGCCATTAGTATATTGAAAAAGCACCAAATTCCATTTGGCTCTGTTTTGCGTGCTAGTTTTGGCATTGGGATGCTGGATGCTCTAGGACTATTCCAAGTTGCTCTGTGGTCTTGTCCTTTCGCTCTTTGGGCTATATGCTTGGGAGTTGCTCCATAGTCTAGTTCTATCACTCCTTGGCTCCATGTCTAAAAGTTTGGCTCTGCAACTTCGTTTAATGGCCCAAGGCTTTGAAACTCAAGTTCCACGTCACTATCCTTTGGACACATGGCATGTGACACGTGGCATATGGAGGGTTTAGGTTCCGCTTCATGGTGTTATCCTATGGTAAATCACCATAGGATAAAGAGTAAAAACCACATGTGCTACATTTGGTATTAGAGAATGAGTTTTAGCAAGTACTATTCAATGAGATTGAGCAATTAGTCTCATTGCATATGCAAAGATGAAAACGATGATCCAAGTGGGTACATGTTGGGTGCTAGGACTTCGCAATCATTCCTTAGGTATAAAATTTGGTTACCTTTTTGTACTAAATTATATGAGCTTGCTCTTGGGCTTATAAGAAGGATTGAGAAGTTTCTTTTGCATGAGTTTGTGCTTGGGCTCGTGAGTGAGGCATGTAAGCAACTCAAGGCTACACTTTGAGTTGGCAAGATGGATTTGAAATGTTCTATTTTTGCACGAGTTTGCGCTTGGGTTCGTGAGAGAGGCACATTAATAACTCAATGTTACACTTTGCGTTGGCAAGATCAATGTTAGCTTATCGGTGGTTCTATGAATTGTTCCATGTACTGTGGGAAAAAGTAAACCTCCCCTAGGTTTGCTATGAGTGGCAAATAGATTGGTTCGTAGCTATTTAGCATAGCACTAGTAAATCCTTCCTAGGCATGATTATAAGTGGATCAATCAAAACTATAGGGATTAGTCTATTGGTCAAAGTAGTCATTGCTATGCTCTTTTATAAACTTTTCTTGGATTAGACTGAAAGCAATGCGAATGCAAACTTGAGGTTTGGTCAAAGATAAGACCAAAAAGAGAGTCATCAGGGATGAAGGATCAAATATGTAAATCATTTTCTTTTCTTGGAGAGATGATCTGCAATGAAGTGTTAACTCATTGCTCATATTCACATCATGCAATCAAAAGTCCCTATCTTGATGTAGGTTGGAAATGATGGTGTTACAAATGATGAGTTGTGGGATGGATAACGATGAAGTACTATGCCATTTTGTCTAGGCTTGCTATTGAAGACTTGGATTTCAATGCTCAATTCTTTTCCGGAGAACCTTGCTATTGCTCCTTGAGTAACTTGGTGTTGGATTAGTGTTGAGTTAGGTCAAAAAGAGAGTGGCATAAGCTTGTTCATGTTATAAACAAAAGTTAGTGGTGTTGGGTGTTGAAAATCTCTATTGGTGGAGTGTGGTATTTATGTTGCATTTTGTTGAATTGAGTTGACACTTGATATTTACATAAACCTTTGTAGTAATGATATAGGCATTGTTCGTGGTGTTGCTCAATTGATAATCAAGTCATTGTGATTCTTATATTATATCCATGTCATAGTGAGCAATATGATTATGAAGTTGCTTGGTTAAACAATGATCAACCGTCGATGGTAAAGCTAGTCTACTTACATATAGTAGCACTGTAGTAGCTTTGACTAGATTCTTTATGGCAATCAATGATATACTAAGCTTATGTTGGTACCTTGGTTCCTTGAGTTTGCCCATTGAGGTGTTGGAAAGGGTTATAATATTCACTTGTCGATTGACTTGTATGGCTTGTCAGTTGATCTATTAGCACTTAGAATAGATTATTAGATGGAGAAGGTGTGTAGTTGAGGCATTGACATCGCTAGCATTTATGTTAGTGGAAGTGACATTGTTATTTCAAGTGATGAGGAATTCTCCTTAGACCTTGATTTTCCATGTTAATTTTTTTATTAGTGTTTTAGCTTTACATCGGATCTTGAAGGTGGTTGAAGAAGAGTGTTAGTACAATATGGATATCCAAAGATATGGTTTTCGTGATTAAGCCTTGGATATTCATTTTTGCATTTTGTGGATGTCGGTATTAGATGTTGGAAGTATGTGCAAAGATGTTCGATGCTTAGATATACTGTTGGCTATGAGAATTTATGTTAAGATGAACCTATGTGAAGTTGTTGGTAAAAAGAAGTTGATTGAGTCTTGAAAGTTTGCATTCTTGGATTTAGAGTTATTCTTTCTTTGGGATGGAAATTTTTCCACAAATTTTCTATGTTTTTCCAATAGCTGATGTATTGATCACTTTGCCCAAAAACCATTCTGTTTTCTTAAGCCAATATAAACTAGTGAAGGGGTTGGAGTTGACTTTGGTTGGCATAAACCTTAGTAAGTAGTTTGTATAATGCAACCCAAAAGGGAATACTGACTTTTGGGGCTAAGGCAATTGAATTAGATAGAGTTTGGAGTTGGTGTAGAAAGGTGGCTATTGCACTTTTCTAGAAAGGTGACTCTAATGCCTTTCTTCTATAGCATTGTGCTTAGTGGCATGTTGCACCTTGTATTTCATTAAGACTATATGAGAGTAGTGAGCTTTCATTGATCTTGACTTGGTATTGGTGGCTTTACGCTTTGGCTGAGGATAGTGATGTTCAACTTAGTTGTTTGAGGTTGAGATGTTGGTACCCATATTATAGCCTTATCTATAAGGAGGTTGTGTACCAATATATGTCTATCTCATGGTCTTCACTTTAGTTTTGACTAAGTGTTGATCATGCATAGCTAGCCTCTTCAAGGCATGCTCAGAGCTATTGACTAAACGTGTTAGTGAGTTTATTGCGGTTGAATTGGATTCGAGTAGTCATGCCTGTCCATGAACCTTTATCTTGTGCTTGAGATATTACGTTCTTGTTGGATAAGTATACGACTCGATAATATGAGTTTAGTGTTTGGGTCTTATGAAGGCAAGTTGAAAAGTGATTGTTGGTTGTTTTGTGACTAGTAATTGTTTATAAACTTTATCAAGGATTATTTGACACTTGCTTTACTCGATGATGATTTAGCAGTGATGGGCTTGCTTTATCGAATAATGCTGTGGAGGATCATATCGTTAAACTTATATGGTTTTTCCATGTTAACATATGGATTCCACTTTTGTTGATATCATTTAGTTACGTTTAATCCATGGTGTTAAATTTCATGGAGTCTTGGATGTGGTGAATCACTCCTTGATGATATGTTATCTATAGTTGAGTATTGTTAAAGGATTAGTCTCGGATACTTAATAAAGTATCTTTGACATTGCTTAGTATGGTTGTTAAAGAGTTTTGAGTGATGATTCATTCTTACTTTCTTCTAGCTTTGTTCTAGTGTTAATGGCATTGAAGTGATGCTTTGTCATTGATATTGTTGATGTCGGGATTTGAGTGAAATGAGATGCTTTTCCTTAGGATTGATATTGAGTTTCATTAGTCTTGATAGAGATAGTGTTGATGATTTGGCTACTTTGTGTTATTAGCATTTATGCATTTGCTAGTTAGCAACTGTATTGGCGTTCAAACAAACTGAGTGGCAAGTTGAGTTAGTTGTGTTCTAGACGTAATTGCTTAATCAGGGTTGAGTTTTGAGCTTTTCCTTGAAAAGTGATTCAGTCGTGGACTATGCTAACTTTACGAGAGAAAGAGTTAGTGATCAATATTGAAGATGTTGGTTCTTTGTTGGATTTTAGTTGGGAATATATCGATCATTGATGATTCTTCTTATACTTGTTATGAAATGAGTTACATCTTGTTATAGATGGATTTATAGAGGATCATTTATTGATCACGTGCATTGTTTTGTTGTGTTTAGCTTTTTGATTGATGCAGGCATGCTCTTCATTAGCTTTTGCATTATGAAGTTTAGCTTATGAATGTGTTGAGGAAGATATTATGGGTTGTACTTTGATTTTTTCCTGAGCATTAAAGTTAGTTTATGCGAAACTTGTGATCATTGTTGGGCAAGACTTGGCTATAAGATTCTTTGAACTTTTGGTTCTTTGAGTTTGATGCTTATTATTCCATTTGTTAAGAGTTGTTTAGAAAGGCATTTTGGTTAGTATTTGCATCTGGGAATCATTGGTGATGATTAACTGTCATCTTGGATAGTTGATTATCCTTGTCAAAGGTTTTATTTGATTATTGTTGATTTAAAATGATTTGCCATTTTTCATGATGGTAGATTGTTTCTTCAACAATGATTATGCATCTCTCTATTAATCCGATGATTGATGATCTTTCATGATAGTTAATTATTCTTTTTGATAGCTTTTGGCTTTTCACAATACCACATGTTCTTTATGGTTTGCTTTGGATTGGTCTCATGGATTTGAGATATTGATAGAATGTTACTGATGTTTACTTGAGCAACTCTAGTTCCTTAGTGTTGTTGACTAGGATCTATTGAAATTAGCTAGTGCGATGGTTGGCATGAATGACTGTTTGTGAAGCATTTTGTTTGTTAAGTTGATGATACTTTGTGTTCTTTGAGTTATCTTACGTAAGTTGTTTAGCATGCTATTTGAAATCTTTGATAGTTAAATTTTATCATGAAGTGTTATTAATGGTATACTTGTTATTAAATTTTGTTGGATTGCAAATCTTCAGGTGGTTCTTGTATTGTAATACTAGTTTATCGGATGATAACTTACTTGGAATACTTTTGTGTTCTAATCTAAGATTTATTCACTGATAATCAAATCTCTTAGATATCATTATCTATGACTTTGATATTGTCTATATATTGATCTTTAAATTTGGGCCAGTATAGGTAGACTGGCTTTGGCATTTTATGTGTATGGTGAAATCTCTAGTCATGGGGTAGTTACTATCGACTAGTCACATCCCCATCTTTCTGTCGATGTTCCTTATTTCGTTGAAAGAGCGTGACCGTGTAAACAACTCTACCTGCCTGTTTAGAGTAGTCTATCTAAACCTTACTGACGGGTTTGGTTTCTTTGCTTAGGAGGGTTGGGGCCTCTGGCTTCTCTCTCTATGTCCTTGTAAGCAGTGTCGTATCACACTTTTGTAAGTTGGGTAACACCCAGAGCAGCAAGGGTGGCTAACTCCATTTGTCATTTCTTTGTCAACGATGGCCGAAAGGTGTCTGAGCTGGTAGCGCATTCGCATTAGACAAAGAGGTTGCCTTCTAACTCATTTAAGTTAGTGCATTTCTCACATAGTGTGATCACCGTGAACTTTTTTTGGAGTTGTTTCCTTGCTAGTGGTCTAGACTAGAGTATGCATTGATGAGGATGTCGATCTTCCCTAAGGGGGGGAGAGTGTCGCGAATGTGATTACGCGTATCGAAAGTTACTTGTCAACTGTTCTTTCGAATATTCTTTCCTTACTGCCACAATGGCAGGAGGTCGGTATTGCTAGACCCTTTATTAATCCCTTTTGTTCAAGTGTTAGTAAAATACGCTTAGCATCTATACTTGGCTAGATGAGCATAATGAAGGAATTCCTAAATGTCTATCTAGTTGAGCATACTTGGCCTGGATTTTTAGTTCTCTTTTGCTCTATCTTGCACTGGCTTGACAAGAACCCTTGTGTATTGAGAATAGTCCCTCAATATCACCGTGTCTGCCAAACACCCTTGCTATCATGCCCTTTGTGTTAGTCTCATTTCAATCCTAAATGCTATTTATAGAAAGTGTCTAGATTTGCTCATTTGGCATATTTATGGAATGTAAAGATTAACCTAAACACATTGGTGTTTGTCCTATGTCCAAATTAACAATCTAGGGACATTCCATATTTAACAAGTTTCAAGCTTGTCCTAGAGACTAACTTCTAGTACTAAGGGTGGCTTGGGGTGAAAGCCCAAAGCATGTGTTCCTAAGGGGGATGGGGGGGGGGGGGGATGTGGGGGGTTCCAAATGTATAGTAGGGATAATGGGTATGTCGGGCATAGTTGACCAACCTGAGGCATAGTCTAACTCCTGCTTGTGTGCCTGTCCTTGTTCTGTATCCGGCTTGGGTCTAAGCCCAAGTTCTATACCATGCTAGTTGGTGGAGTACCCATATCCTCACATTATGCCATTAGTATATTGAAAAAGCACTAAACTCTATTTGCCTCTGTTTTGCATGTTGGTTCTGGCACTGTGATGTTAGATGCTCTAGAACTATTCCAAGTCGCTCTGTGCTCCTATCCCTTCACTTCTTAGATTGTATGCTCGGGAGTTGCTCCATGGTCTAGTTCTATCACTCCTTGGCTCCATGTTTAGGAGTTTGGCTCCGCAACTTCGTTAAATGGCCCAAGGCCTTGAAACTTAGGTTCCACATCACTATCCTTTGGACACGTGGCATATGACACATGGCATATGGAGGGTTTAGGTTCCGCTTCATGGTGTTATCCTATGGTAAATCACCATAGGATAAAGCCACATACGCTATAGTTAGGGCCGGATGAGTAGCAGCAATAGGATCTGGGGAATGAGCAACTGCTGTAGGATGAGATGGGGCAGAAAAGTTTTCAGCCGAGTTTTCCACTTGTTCCTCTTCATTCTGCTCAATATGAATCTCATCCTTGTCTTGAGGCATCTCCACTCCCTCAAGAAGTGCCTCTACAATAAAGTAGAAACATAAGTTACTGCCAGGACATTTTACTCATCAAATCTGGATGACACTAGAGGTAAATATCAAACTCAAAAAGTGACAATGGCATTTGCCTCCACAACTCCAAGTACCATGGATAAAGTTCTTGCTTCCACACAATGGGACAATGGAACTCTAGCTCATATATGCCAAGCTTCTTCCCACCAATTAAGAGCTTGAGAAAAACACTTGGTTGAGCACCTAGGCAATGATTTAAATACCTAAAAAAGAGCCATGATTAAATAAGCAAGTCAATTTCTTGCAATATACCTATATGCCATATGGCGTGAGAAAAATGCTTGGCCCAGCTGGTTCTTGAAATCCATGGAGCTTGAGCTGCCATCAAGAAGCCATCCATCCCCAAGCTCTTGAAGGGAAGTTCAGACATATTTTGGAAGTTGTAAGCCATAAATGTTTCCTTTCCAATTTGCCAGCTTACTTCGTCTATCCGTCCAACACTGCCTTGACTGTTGTTACGTTCCCTCTCCAAGGTTCTCACCTATGGTACCAACTCCTACTTGGTCCTACTTGGTTTCAGCTACTCACTGCACGAGCAACGAAGTGTTAGCTATCCATCCACGAATTCCCAAATCTCTCCCAATCCCCCTTCCCGGGTTAGACGAGACTTAAGGTTTGGCTACACTCCCTGTAGGTATAAGCAGCCAAGCACACCAAGCCTCTAGGTTCCTAACACCCCCTGGTACCACAAGACTTGATCATGGGACCCTCTAAATCCCAAGTCTTGAGTGCAACACTTGCTTTGGGATGCCGGGGCAAAACACCGTGGCCTAACGGCTCGGTATGGGTACCTCTACCCCCCCATTTCCACCCTGAAGGAAGGCCCAAGCCCCTAAGAAGGGCGAGGACCAATGAGCCGCATGGTACTCAAGTGGGGCACCACTCCACCTGAGCCAGGAGCACTGCAGTTGGTTTCCCTTTTGGGAGTGGGAGCTGCTCTTGAGCACTTCCTGGGGTGGCCCCTCCGGCACCACCCAAGTTCTTGCTCACTCCCACCCAAAGCCCCTCGACCCTAGTCTCAACCTCAAGTCAGTTTGGAAGCACCACTAGAGAGTTCCTTCAAGACTGGTTCCTAGACCTCACTATCCCTACTATATTTTTGGAACCCCTTGCAGCCCCCCCCCCCCCTCCCCCTAGGAGACGCACACTTTGGGCTTTCACCCCTTGACCCGTATTAGTACTCGGACTCGGTCTTGGACTCGATCTCGGACTTGATCTTGGACCCGACTTCGGACTCGGTCTCGGACTCGATCTCGGACTCGATCTTGGACCCGATCTTGGACTCGACTTCAGACTCGACCTCAGACTCGGTCTTGGACCTGATTTGGATCTCGGACTCTGTGTCAAACTCAGTCTCCGATTCGGCCTCAGACTCGATCCCGGACTCTATCTTGAACTCGGTCTCAGAGTCGGTCTTGGACTCGATCTTCGACTCGGTCCCATCCAATGAACTCTTTGTCATTTTGGTCATGCTTTCGGGGATCCTTTACCCTAGGACACTTTGGCGAGTTGGTTCCTTACAACTCCACCACCCATAGAAGAAGTTCGATGCCCACATCGAACGTCTCTTTTTTATCCTATGACTTGTTGACCATGTCTCCGGGGGCATCCCCCCACTTAGCGGTGTGCCTAAGTTAGCCTCCCCGGCCAAGAGCCCATGACAATGGAATATAGGTGTCCCTATACTCCTCACCTCACCATGCCCTAGTATGGGGTTGGGACTTGAACCCAGCCTTGCTTTACTAGGGGGTTGGGACTCAAACCCAACCTTCGTAGAATACGTCTATGGATTTGACATCCCCGCAGGGAGTCGGGCATAGTTCCCTACGCCTGGTCGACCTAGCTAACCCATGCTAATTAGCTTACCTTCGGCACGCCTTTGGGTCCCAACATATGCCATTGCTCAACTTCATAAATTGATACTTTAATTGAACTTTGCATAAGTACATAGAGTTCTGCCTTGCAAAAATTCCTTCACTAGATCTCACGCGTTTGCTAAGTTCTCCTCCGGTTCCCATGTTGCTTCGCAGTGTGGAAATCCTTTCCACTTCACATGGAACTCTCTCACCTCGCATCCTTGTCGCTTGCTCTTGCACGCATTAAGGATGGCCTTGACTTTGTATTCCTCTTCCCCTTGGATAACCTCAGATAAAGGTCTAACTTAGTCCTTGCGAAGCGGATCCTCAAAATACAGCTTGAGTAAGTTCATGTGGAATACAGGGTGCATCTTCCCCATCTCTCGAGGAAGTCGGAGATAGTAAGCCACTTTACCGATTCGAGCCTCAATCTCATAAGGCCCTACGAACCTGCTTAAGGAACTCAAGATCAATTCATTTACAGGAATACATGCATTTTTACCTTTGGGTCAACTTCCGGCTGATCCCACTTGGTAGCCTAAGGTTCTTGGTGTTCAGCCACACCTTCTCCCCAGCTTGGAACTCTACATCCCGGCGCTTCTAGTTCGCATACTTGGTTTGCCTTTGTTGAACCTGTTCCAAGGAATCCCTCACTAGATTCCAAATGTTGAAGTCAGTGGTGACTACTTCAGATGCAAAGGGGTCCAGGAAGCAGAAGTTCTTTGTGAAGAATTATAGACAGGGTTGTCATCATTGCGGCGAACTTGGACACTACAATGCTGATTGTCCGCAGTTGAAGAACAAGCAGCAGGACAAGAAGAATGGCCAATCTTCTTCTCACGGTAAGTCAGATACTAAAAAGTTGCAAACTTTGCAGCGTGAGGATGAGGAGAACGACCATTCCGGTCGAAGGAAGCGACTTTCGATCGTTGCTCGTTAGCTTAACTGTGTGTGGAACAAGATGGAGCTCGAGGATACGCATGAATCAGCTTTAATGCTGGAGGGCGTGTTTCGTGGCGATCCAGTGCAGATTTTACTAGATAGTGGGAGCGATGACAACTTTGTTTCGGCAAAGTTTGTTGCGGAGCATGGCCTGGTCACACGCGGCGTTCTTCCATACACAGTGGAAGGTGCAGCTACCTCTACTCAACATTTCGATGCTTGTGTCGAGGGGCTGGAAGTGTTAGTTGCCAAAACCACACTTGTGGAGACTTTTTATCTCACGGATATCCATCGTGTGGATCTCATTCTCGGGATGCCATGGTTGGTGAAGGTGGATCCAGAGATAAAGTGGAGTATTAAGCGTATCTCGCTGGAGTATGGTGGCGTTAAAGATGTGTGGTTTGGCAAGGGCGTTCAACCACCAGTTGTTATGCTCTCTGCTACATCTTTGAAGTGGGCTTGTCGTAATGGAAAAGCACTTTCGAGTTACTTGCTGTTTGTTCGTGACTTGGGGGACCAAGGCACGTGTGGGGGCGAAGTAGCAATAAGGGATGTACTGGACGAGTTTTCTGATGTTTTTCCATCTGAACTTCCTCATGGATTGCCTCCGTTACAAGGTGTGGAGCATGGGATTACATTGGAGCTGGGGACGTGACCAATTTACCGGCGTCCATTTCGGTTAAGTTATGCGGAGGAGCAAGAAGTTCAATGACAAGTCAAGGAGTTACTTGAGTTTGGATTTATTCAGCCAAGTAAGTTTCCGTTTGGTGCTCCAGTCTTGCTTGTGAAGAAGAAGGATGGTTCAATGCGAATATGTATTGACTACCGCGCTTTGAACAAGAAGACAGTGAAGGATAAGATGCCGATGCCACGTGTGGATGATATCTTAGACAAGCTTGGTGAAGCACGAGTGTTTACCAAGATTGATCTGAGGAGTGGATATCATCAAATTGCAATGGATGATACATCTATCTCCAATACGGCATTCAACACAAGCTTCGGACATTTTGAGTTTACAGTTATGCCATTTGGTTTGACGAATGCACCGGCCACATTTACTCGGTTGATGACAGAGGTATTTGGGCGTTATCTTCATGAGTTTGTGGAGATTTTCTTGGATGATATTCTTGTTTTTAGCAAGAATATGGAGGAGCATAAGGTGCATTTGCGCAAGGTTCTTTTGTTACTTCGAGACAGCAAACTTTATGCAAATAAGAGCAAATGTGAATTTGCAAAGTCGGAGGTGGAATATCTAGGCCATATTGTGACATCTTAGGGTGTCAAGACGGATCCAAGGAAGGTGGCTGTGGTGGAAAACTGGCCTACACGGCCAAGTTGCGCAGTTTTCTTAGTATGGCTAGTTACTACCGACGTTTTCAGCATAAGTTTGCAGAGGTGGCTTTTCCTTTGACGCGGTTGTTACGCAAGAATGTGCCATTCGAGTGGAAGAAGCCATAAGAGGAGATTTTTGTGGTGCTGAAACAATTGTTGAGTGAGACTCCAGTGCTTCGCATTGCTGATCCATCGAAACCTTACGAGGTGACATGCGATGCGAGTAGTTATGCACTAGGAGGAGTTCTCATGCAAGAGGGACAGCTTATTGCATATGAGAGTCAAACTTTGAATTCCGCGGAGCAACACTATTCCACATATGAGCAAAAGTTACTCTCTATTGTTCATGCTTTGCGGATGTGGCGGCACTATCTTTATGGTGCAGTGTTCGTGGTGTTGACAGATCACAAACCACTTGTGTATCTGTTCACACAGAAGGAGTTGAACACTAGGCAAGCTCGTTGGATGGTCAAACTCATGGAATTTAGAGAGTTTCCTATTGAGCATCGTCCGGGAAAATCAAATGTGGTGGCAAATGCTTTATCTAGTGTTCGTCATGTGATGACGTTACGAACACGATTTTGTCATCATTTGAGTAGGGTGGTCAGCGAGTTTGGGCAGTTGGTTGAGCATGCTCAGGCTCAGGATGCTGAGGTGGCCTCTTTGTGAGACCAGATGGAAGCCCCTTTCTCATTGGTGGATGGGATTCTCTACTACAATAGCCGTGTATATTTGCCATGGGTGGATGTGTTAATTACTCAAGTCTTATTCCACTATCATGATCGTCCAGAGGCCAGTCATTTTGGGGGGAAAAAGACGTATGAGTTGATTAAGTGCAACTTTTATTGGAGGAATATGAAGGCTGATATCCTCAAGTATTGTAAATCATGCGAGCTTTGTTAGCGGGTTAAGGTGCCACGGGAGAAGCTAGGGGGACTTTTGCAACCTTTACCTATTCCTCAGAGCCGTTGGTGTAGTATCTCTATGGACTTCATCACTTGTTTGCCACGAACACAGAGGCAAAAGGAGCAGGTATGGGTCATAGTGGATCGGTTGACGAAGTATGTGCGGTTGTTGGCTCTTTGGAAGACTGTCACTGCCTCAGACTTGGCTGCGGTTTACTTGGAGAAGGTTTTTACTGATTTTGGTTTGCCGGAGGACATCATTAGTGATCGAGATTCAAAGTTCACCAGTGGATTTTGGAAAAGCTTTGCAAAAGCTATGCAAGTGACTTTGAAACTCTTGAGTGGAGATCATCCTCAGACAGATGGGCAAACCGAGCGGGTGAATCAGGTGGTGGAGGATATGCTACGTTGTAGCATTGGTCAAAGGCAAGGACAGTGGGATTTATATCTTCCATTGATGCAATTTGCTTACAACAATAGCCAACACAGTGGAACCAAGCTAAGTCCTTACTTTGCCATGTTTGGAAGGCATCCTCGAATAGCAGTGGAGTTGGGATTGCATTTGAGTAAGGACGTTCAAGATAAGCTTGATTCCAAGGCGACTGATTTGGCCACAGAACTTGATAAGATTTGGTGGTGTGCAAACGGAATTTGCAAGCAGCTCAGGATAGAGCGGAGAAGTTTGCCAATGAGCATTGCCAATTCCAGGAATATAAGGTGGGTGATCTCGTCTTTGTGCGTGTGATCTTTCCGTCAAGTGAGCGACGGAACACCTTGGTGCCTTTACAGATAGGGAACAATGATAAACTTTCCCATCGATATGCTGGTCCATATGAAGTGCTGGAGCGCATTAGTAAAGCGGCTTATCGGGTGCGGCTGCCAGCTGGGGTGAAAATTCATCCGGTATTTTATGTCAGCCAGTTAAAAGGTGTACTATCTCGGAGTGACGGGCCCAATGCCTCCTTGATGTATACGGCTGTGGAAGATGGTCCAGGAGCTTGAGCAGGGTTCCCTAGGAAGGGTGATCACTTGTACAACTCGTCTTTGGGACAAGGACTTTGTTGGGGGGGAACAATTGTTAGGCGCTAGCTTTGACTACGTGGTCAACATTAGTCAAAGGGAGGCTCAAGGGTATATTAAGGCATGTTAGGGTAAGGGACTTAACCTACCCTAGGGCTCACCGTGGAGCGGCGGCGCAGTGGAGCTTTTGAGGTAGCTTGGGGGTGGTTGGGTGGTGAGGAACCTCAAGAGGTGGCATAGCATAGTCTAGGGCGACTAGATCTCTGTCTTTTTGCACCGGATCATAACATTGGTATCAGAGACAGGTTCGATTCTTGTGGCTGACGAGTGGGGTAGGAATATTCTAAAGGAATATTCAACATGGTGGATCTAGAGGGAGAACCAAGGTTTGGTAAACCCTAAGAGAAGGACCATGGTGACCGGATGGTGGCCTAAGTATGATCGCGGATGATCATTCCCTGACGAGGGGGAGGATTGTTAGGCACCAGGTCAGGATAATAGGATAAGGAAAGGGCCCTGCATTCAAGTGATCACCCCTTTAGCCAGTTAGTTTAGGGTGTAAGGGATAGGATCTTAACATGGTGGGTATGAAATGTGCCATCTTCGAAAATTGATCCACCACCACAAATATCGCATCGAACCCCTCGCTTGGGGGGAGTCCCGTGATGAAGTCCATCGTAAGACATTTCTACGGACGATCTGGAATTGGGATGCTTTGTAACAAGCCCCCACTAGCCTTAGTCATGGCTTTGACCTGCTGATATGTTGGACATGTCTTTACATAGTCTTGGATGTCCTTAGCCATATCTGGCTAGTGGTACTTCCTCTTGAGTAAGCCCATTGTCTTGGGCACTCCGCCATGTCCCGCAAGAGGTCCATCATGACACTCTTCTAAGGCTACCTTCCTTAGTTCCTCTTCTGGACCATACACCCTCTTTTTCTTGTAATATATAAGTCTATAGCCTGTTTTCTCTTTTGTTGGCAGTTCACCTCTCTGGTGAGCTTCCCATGCCTCTAGATTCCTCAGCAACACTTCTTGTGCTAGACCATCGTTCTTGTATGTGGTCTGCACATCATCCCAAAAGGTTCCTGTCGCGTTGGATATCGCCAACTTCAAGCTCGCTTTTCAACTTAGCGCATCTGCCACGATGTTGCTCTTCCCAGGCTTGTACAGAATCTCGCAATCAAACTCGGCCAAAGCATTGGCCCACCGACCTCGTTTTCCCCTCAGGTCAGGCTGTGACAAGAAGTGTTTCGTTGCCACATTGTCCGTGTAAACTTTGAAGTGTCTCCCAAGGTAGTGTCACCACTCCTTGAGTGCCTTGACCATCGCAAACAATTCCTTCTCATGGGCAGGCCACTTCTGTTAAGCCTTGTACAACTTCTTCGAGAAGAACGCTACTGGATGGTTGTCTTGCTTCAAAACTACGCCCAACGCAAAGTCTGAAGCATCCGTTTCTAACTCAAAGTCTGGTAATGCCAACACAGGAGCCTTCCTCAACTTCCCCTTGAGGTGGACAAATGCCGCCTCGCATTCTGTTGTCCATACCATCTTCCCTTTTCCTGTTTGGTCCATTAAGGGTAGGGCTACTCTCGAATAGTGTCTGATAAACTTTCGATAGTAGTTGCATAGCCCCAAGAATGCCCTTAACTTGTGTACATTCGATAGTCACTCCCAATCCTGGATCGCTTGGACCTTCTTAGGGTCCACCTTGAGCCCGTCCTTGCCCACCACATGCCCGAGAAACTTTACCTCTTGTTGAGCAAAGTCACATTTGCTCTCTTTAGCATACAGCTGGTGTTCCCTTAGTTTCTCAAACACCTTTTTCAAGTGTTTGGCATGCTCCTCTAGCATTTCGCTATAGATTAGGATGTCGTCAATATAGACGACCACAAAGTGATCCAGATAAGGTACAAAGATATGGTTCATCAATGCCGAAAACGTTGCCGGCGCATTGCATAGCTCGAAAGGCATCACCAGAAACTCGAAGCTCCCATACCTCGTTCGATAGGTTGTCTTCTCGACATCTTCCTCTACTACCCTGATCTGGTAGTATCCTGACCTTAGGTCAATCCTTGAGAAGTATTTTGCCTTTCCCAACTTATCGAACAGGTCCTCAATCCTTGGCAAAGGGTACTTGTTCTTTTTTGTATACTTGTTAAGCAACCGGTAGTCTATGCACATGCGCATAGATCCATCTTTCTTTTTCACAAATAGCACCGGCACCCCATACGGCGACTTGCTCAACCTAACATACCCTTTGTCCACTAACTCCTCTAGTTGGCACTTGATCTCTACAAGTTCTTTTTCATTCAAACGATAAGGGGGACGAACCACCGCCTCAGCACCCTCGACCAGCTCAATCTTATATTCTATCGGTTGTGCGGGGGGCAACCCCGCCGGTAGTTCCTCCGGTATGGTATCTTGGAATTGGTCCAACACCCGCTAGATCACTAAAGGTACTTCTTCTGTTCCTGTCTTTTTGTCACTTCTCATCAAGAGTAAGCACAAAAATGCTGCCTTGGTTCCTTTAGTGAGTTGTCCTCTTGTGGACACTACGTTGAAGCAAGAGTTTTTGGCCTTGCATTGCCCTACCTTTAGATCTTGGGCCTTATTCACATACTTCTGAATGGTTCCGGTCTGCTTCAGTCTACTCAGCTCGTCTCTTAGATGTAGAGTAGCATTTGGAGGAACATAAGTCGCGTGGATCCTCGCCTTCATCATGTCCCAAGTGGCCATCGGTCCTTCGTTGGCCTCCGTCGTTCTCCACCAAGACTTGGCATTATCTGCCAAGTATGGTTTTGCACATGGGACCTTCTCCGAGCTCGGTAACCGCAACGCTCGGAAGTAGTCTTCCATATCATAAAACCAATCCTCCACCACTTTATAATCGTTCACTCCCTTGAAGACCGGTGGGGGCTTTGGTTTGTACTTGGGAACTGCTTGAGGGACTAATTCCACTTCGGTCTGTTTGACCTTGTTTGGTTCTGCCTAAGTCCCTACCGAAGGGTTCGCACCTTTTGCGTTGCCAACATCCGCAATCTTTCGCTTTTTCTTCTGCTTCTGGTCACGCTTTAGCTTGCGTACGAGAGTCTCTAGTAGGGCATTGGTCTGAGCCAATTGTCCTTCTAGAACGTCCAATCGAGCCTTAGACAACCGCACCTCACCACCGGACTCCTGTTTGGAAGTTTCCTCACTAGAGTCCTCCTCATCCAAGGATTCCTCATCCATGGCCTCTTGTTCGACCGGAGGTTGCATCTCTGGAAGAGGTTCCGTCTCTGCCTTGGTTTGTTTCCACCCTGCCTTTGCCATCTCCCAGAAATCTGCCTCTATCCTTCGCTAGAACCGAGGAAAAGGCTCCGATACCAAATTGTAAGCCACAAATTTTTCCTTTCCAATTTGCCAATTTACCTCGTCTATCCGTCCAACACTGCTTTGACTGTTGCTATGTTCCCTCGCCAAAGTTCCCGCCTATGGTACCAGCTCCTACTTGGTCCTACTTGGTTTCAGCTACTCACTACATGAGCAATGGAGCATTAGCCATCCATCCACGTATTCCCAAATCTCTCTCAATCCCCCTTCCCGGGTTAGACGAGACTTAAGGTTCGGCTACACTCCCTGTAGGCACAAGCAGCCAAGCACACCAAGCCTCCAGGTTCCTAACACCCCTTGGTACCACAAGACTTAATCATGGGGCCCTCTAAATCCCAAGTCTTGAGTGCAACACTTGCTTTGTGATGCCGGGGCGAAACACCATGGCCTAACGGCCCAGTATGGGTACGTCTACCCCCCCCCCCCCCAACTTCCACCCTGAAGGAAGGCCCAAGCCCCTAAGAAGGGTGAGGACCAATGAGCTGCATGGTACTCAAGTGGGGCACCATTCCACCTGAGCCAGGAGCACTACAGTTGGTTTCCCTTTCGGGAGTGGGAGCTGCTCTTGAGCACTTCCTTGGGTGGCCCCTCCAGCACCACCCAAGTCCTTGCTCACTCCCACCCAAAGCCCCTCGACCTCAGTCTCAACCTCAAGTCAGTTTGGAAGCACTACTGGAGAGTTCCTTCAAGACTGGTTCCTAGACCTCACTATCCCTACTATACTTTTGGAACCCCCTGCAGCCCCCCCCCCCCCTAGGAGACGCACGCTTTGGGCTTTCACCCCTTGATCTGTATTAGTACTCGGACTCGATCTCAGACCCGATCTCGGACTCGACTTTGGACTCGACCTCAGATTCAGTCTCGAACCCGATTTGGATCTCGGACTCTATCTCAAACTTGGTCTCCGATTCAGCCTCGGACTCGATCCCAGACTCTATCTTGAACTCGGTCTCAGAGTCGGTCTTAGACTCGATCTTGGACTCGGTCCCATCCGATAAACTCTTTGTCATTTTGGTCATGCTTTTGGGGATCCTTTAGCCTACGACACCTTGGCGAGTTGGTTCCTTACAGAAGTGTTATGCTAGTGCGGGCACTAGTAAGGAACTTTGTATCCCATGCTTGAAGTAACTCCTCAGCAGCCACAATACTCTGAGTGATATAGAGCTTCTCCTTCATCACATTCTCAAGTTTGCTCTCCAACCTCTTATCATTGTTATGATGTCAAGTGTTGAGGAGCTCCAAGCAAGAGGTTTGTTAGTTGAAGGAGAGCTTGCTTTTTGCAATGTTATAGATCAATTCTTCAGGTGCTTTACCATTTTCTGCAAGGACAAGGATTTCAAAGTGGAATAAGAAAGATAAAAGGGACTAATTTACTACTATGAGAGCATATCTTTGCAATGCAATCCAGTCAATCTTTATCACATAAGATGTCCGCAATCGCAAGTAGTTTTTTCATCTTTGATTTCTTTGAGTTTAAAATGCACTGCTTAATTTGTTGCAGTTCAAGGTTCTTTTACCCCTCATCCGTCACTTGTGTAATTTTCAAATATGAGTTTTGCTTTGCCTTGACAACTGGCTAAAAGGAAAACTTAGTGGGCTAAGGGTAGGGTTCCATGCATCCCTTTGGAGAAGTTTTCAAGGGGAGAAACTTTTAACCCCTTGTTCCATGCACTCTATCAGTAATATAACATTGGAATTGGGGGGAAGAGAAAACTTTGTGTCCCTCTTGAAAGTTTTTCCCAGTGCCTAAAACTCAATAGAACAACTAATAAAATGGTGCCTCATTATTTAGGGCAAAAATTATATGAATGATGTGGCATTTTTAAAGGGGATTACATGTAATTTTAAAATTTTAGATGGGGGAATTTTTTTTCTGGGGTGGAGAAATTTCCACATGGAGGATGCATGGAGCCCCGCCCTAAGGTGTCCTATTCGGTGACTAGTTAGTGAAGCCCCTATCAAACTATAACCTTAACTTTTTCTCATATCACATAATAGGTGGCAAAGAGGCTAACATGGCAGTACATTTTGAGGAGGAGGGTTCTTGTGAGGTTGTGAGGTTGTGGGTAAGGGAGATTGATTCCTTGGAAGTGGTGTAGAGTCTGAGCACACAAGGTGTTTGGCAGACACTACAACTGGAAAGGTGTGCTTTCTTTGAGGCTTTGTTGTTGTGAGTGCATGAGTCCATGAATGAGAAGTCTTGGTTTGGTGGAGATGAAGGGCAGCCACTTTACTGAATGCTCTTATGAGCAGTGTGTGGCTGTCCTTCATTCTCGGACCATGCAGGAAGCTTGATAATGCTAAATTGAGCAACATGAGTGGTTGTTAATTTGAGCAAAGTAGAGTCTAATAGCTTGACAAGAAGTGTCAAGGCTTTGTGTGGCATTGAGACTTTCAATGAGGATGCTAAGGGCATTGCTGGAAAGTGATGTCAATAGAAACACCCCATATGGAAGTCTCACCATGTGGTGTGGTAGGTTTTTTTTCATGGAAACTATGGAGATAAATATGGCTCATGAGGGCTCCCTAATGGAAGAACGAGAAATGTGAGCCTAGGATGCAAGCTGGGAATTCTCCCGTACCTAAGATATGATATCTTAGAGGACAAACTTGCAACAATGGTTTTTGCTATTCTCAAGAGTCCTAAGATGATGTGTAATATCACTGGCACTAGAAGCTCAAGTCTTGGCAAGCAAGCTCTCTTTGCACGGGAGGCTCCACACCCAGCTAGACTGAAGTATCCCACATTCCAACTTGGAGATGATGTTGATAGGTACTTGGATGTATTTGAATATAACAATAAGGTAGCTAACTGTGAGAAGATAAATGTGTTTTGTATGGCTCTCTCAGGAGAGGCATAGAGAATGTTTATCACACACTATGCTCGAGATCAAATGGTGTCCTGGGATGAGGCCATAGCTTTAGCCAAGAGGCTCTTCATCATCGAGGATCCAGAGGATAGAGACTTTGAACTTATCAACACAAGGAACTATCAAAAGGGCAAAACTGTGCAGCAGTACTGGGTTGTGCTGCGACGGGCTGCCATATAAATCTCTGATGACATTGACAAGGCAGAGAGGATGGCAAAGCAAGATTTTTATTGAGGCTTTCCTAAGGATCTGCAGCTTTATCTGATCGCAGCAAAAACAAGATCTGTGGACAAGTTGCTTTCTACAACAGCAGAAGCATTGAAGAAGTGGAAGCCCAAGATAGTTGCAGCACATGCTGCTTGTAGGAGAGTGATGACTCAGGAGAGTGAGAGGACTGTCACTATGATACCAAAAGAGGTGAGATTTTCTCTAGAGGTAGCTGGTCTCAAAAGAACAGATACACCAAGTGGTGGTGTCAAGTGGTCAACACTTGCTGATGGGGAAAGGGATAAGTGACCTAGCAAAAGGATCTGCTGCTACACTTCTGGGAAAGAAGGCCATATTCAATGTAACTGTACCTACATTCCTGATCTAGAGAAGTGATACAATGACCTGAATGAACAAGTTGATGCCCTTAAAACCAAGTCTTTGGAAGAGAATTTAAACTAGAGCTTGCACCTGGGCAAAGGTCAGGCAGATAATGGACAGCCTGACTTAAGAGTAGTAGAAGCCACTGCCCTTCTTTCTACAGTCACAAGATTTCAGTGTGGTCCTGATATGGTTGAACAAAAGAAGATCAATTCATTATCTCTATGGCTGAGTTCAGATTTTTTTGAGAAAGTGGTAGCCATGGTGGACATGGGCTGTGAAGTGACAACAGTGCCAGAAAAGTGGGTGACCAAGGCCTCCAAGGTGGTACTCCCCTATCATCACATATGTATACACATGGCTAACGATGAGCTATATACACCTCAAGGTCTAGTCAACCTTGCTCTAAAGGTTGGGGACACAAACATGTCTAGTCATGTGTGCAGATGCAGCGCTGTTGGGACTTGACTGGATGGATGCTGTAGGTGTGAAGATTGAAATAAGAGAGAGGCAACTCACTTTCTCTAATGGTCACAGACCTGTGAAGTTGGGGGGTGCTTAAACTTGAATATTCACACAAAGCTTTTTATTGCACTTCTGAGTTTAAAACATTTGCTCCAATCAAGCAAGGGATGTATCTGTGGAAGGAGCCATGCAAAGGTAATATGGTATCCAAATTGATGTTGGCTCACAAGCCATGTGTGTGGTTTCTCTTTGTAGAGGCAATTGTGAAAAAAGTACTTTTGGTTGATCAAAAGGTGGTGCTATTAAAAGCAGATGTAGATATTATGATTCCTCCTATGTCATAGGTTGTGATCTAATTTGTTTTGTTCCATGCTACATGTATTCATGCCCAGTATATGTAGGCATTTATCCCAACACAATTCCTTATTTGCTGCTGCAAGAGAATGTTCATATGCTTGTGGTCCTCATATCAGGCACTCTAGAGAGGCATGTCAGTAGCTAATGGAATCATTAGTTCTTCATATAAGGACAAACCTACTTGATGCCCTCCACTGTCTCAAATATGACTTTGGGTATCAAAGAATATTTGTTGGCCAGTCTTTATGGACACTCTCTTCTTACTGCCATGACGGCAGGAGATCAGCACAATTAGATCCTTTTGGCAGTCCCTCTTATGTTAATGGAATTAATTGGACATCTCGAGTGTATTTATACCGAACGAGCATAAAAACAAGAATTTCTATGTGTTATTAGTTAAGCATACTTAGCTCGGTAAGGAGTTCCCATTTTGTTATGTCTTGCACTGGCTAATGACAAGAACCCTTGCATATTGAGCCTAATTCCTCAATATCGCTATGTGATAATTTACTATATTAACCAAACACCCTTGTTATCATGTCTTAATGTGTTAGTTATATATGTTATTTATGGTAAGTGTCTAAGTGTTGGGGGGGGGGGGGGGGGGGGTGCGTGTTGCAAGGGATTCCAAACGTATAGTAGGGAGAGTGTAAGGGTTGGACTCTAGTGGAACCAGTTTGGCCAGGAAATGCCAATATGACCCAAGAAGGCTATACCCACATGTTGGATGATGATATATTCACTGAAGAGTCCAAGACTAAAGTGAATACAGACACAGACCAACAAGTGGGATAGCTTGGTGAAGTGTTCAAGAGCTGACTCTAGTTCGAGGAGATTGAAAGGTTGATGCTCCCAGTCCAAGTGTGGGTGGCACTACCTACTTGGATACCTAACGTGGCTCAATAGAACCTCACTCTAGCACCATGGCTAAAGCACCCAAAGGCAGAAGGTGGGGAAAGTAACCACGAGGCTTATGTATGGCTATAATGTTTTGAAATGTCATCCCAAAGTCCCAGACTATGGAAAGGAAGAGGAGCAATCCTTTGGTGTAATGACCAAAGATATAGTCACATGGTGAGGAAATTTCAAAGGACAGTGGGATTTAGTGGTTAGGCCTTTGGGCCTTAATCCAGTGGTAGTGTTGGTAAGTATAATTGTGGATGAAGAGGGATGGTGGGGATAAAAGAAAGGACATTAGGGAAGGGTATTCCCCATGTCTCTAGGCATCTTAAGGGTGCTAAATTGTGGTCAAGGGATGACCACTCATGGACGGATGGCCCAATCTTTGATAAACGAGACTGTGATGTAGGTGGTCTTAAACTACTAATGTGATAAAGGTGAATAAGCATGGCTTTAGCATAATAAGTTGATATGTCAATGGTACCTTTAAGGTGCCTATCATGGGATCAAACACAAAGAGCATTTAGACCAAGTGCAAAGGGTGAGTAGCATAAATGTCATTCATGGGGTTAGCATACCCCAAGTCATGAATAGGATTTATGGAGGTTGTGAATGAAACTCCAAGTGGTTGAAGGTGTGGTTAAATGATTAAAGAAGAATGGAAAATTTAGTCATTTACAACTTGGTATTAGAGTTGTTCCTTAGTTCAACTATTATTGGCAATCAAGTATATCACCATTTGATAGTAACATTGGAAAGTCCCAGAAGTGGGATTATACTTAAGGAGTAGTAAGTCAGGAGGACATGGCTCTCCACTATAGTTAATGTGTGAACTGGCAGGCAATATGGTGGATAGAAGGGGACCAATAAGGGAATGACTTTAAGATCTTGGGAATAGTAAAAGGTTTTTTTTAGAGAGTTGAGGATGTGATCTATATAAGCATTTGACTTAGCAAACTAACTAATGTGGTTGTAGTAAACAACTATAGTTGGGATCATGGGAATGATGGAAACTCCTAGACAATAAAAGAGTCATAAGGTTGTCCTCATAAATTAAAGATGGTGCTCAAGAATTTGAGATTGGAATTAGTGACGGTAGAAGGTCAAATACGGATGAGGATACAAGTCCTTAAAATGGTAGCCGGGGCTACCTTTAATAAATACTAGAACAACCCAAGGAGCTAGGGGTGTACTTAGAGGATGAGTCAGTATCCTCATCATATGGATAGATAGTCCTAAGGGGTAAAGGTACCCCACATAGAACAAAGAATGATCAAGTGTCAGGGTAACACTTGCAAAGATAGTCCTTGTGAATAGGATATAAATATAAAAGTTTGTATTCCAACGAGCTGGCACCTCAAAAATAGCTATGAGGCTAGGATATTATGAGTCGTTGAATTAGCAAAGTCCAAGACTCAGATGGAGTTAAGGAATGGTCCTAAAGGATTTGTAAAAACATTTGGACTGAGGTATATTGTATCTTATGAAGGACGGGGAGGATTATAAGATCTAAGTAGAAAAATAATGGGTATCTCATTGATGGCAGAATGTGCTATACTAAAGTCCTACTAAAAGTGTTCCCAAAAGAAAACAATTTTGGCGCAGAGTTATGTGTGAACACTATGGTGCAGTATTAATTGACAGGTGGCATAAGAAATGACTACTTTGGTCTTGGCAAAAACCTAGACACAAGTGAAAAGTGTCGTGAGAGTAGGTTTGTGGAGTTGATGGGGTGGAGACCCCAAGTGTCTCAAGGGATGAGGCCTTGAAGTCAAGTTGGTTGATTCATGAGAACCCTTTGCCAAAGGAATACTAATAGAAATAAGATTGCAATAGCTTAAGCTGGAAGGCATGCGATTCAAGTGTGTGAACCCAAATAATGATGGAGGTGTGGAAGCACTAACAATGAGTTATAGAATTTAATGACTATAAAGCAACTAAGCGAAATATATGGTATAATTGATTGGATTAGTAAAATTCAACTTCCTAGAACTTCTTATTAGGATAAAAAGAAAGATAGATATTTCTCTTGAGGGTTAAATTTCTTATATTGCAATATAGTGAGTTAATATCATAAAAGAAAATTCTCATTGTCAAAGAAGTCCATCATTAGGATATATAAGCACTTTAAAACATCCAGGAAGTGGTGTTTAGTATCATGAGGGCATTAGGTAAAGCCCAAGGGACTAAGTCTTTAAAGAACAATGGATAAAAGGTGTCATCCAATGTCCAAATTTGCAGAGACGAGAAAATTTTATCTATCCAAATTAGACAAACTCAAAAGGATTTTGGCATGAAGATACTCATGCGTAACAACATTAATCCTTATGTGTGGGATTATATGGTGAATATATCTAGTTTGAAAAACCACTCCCTAAGTCATTGCATAAGTTCATCCCTAAGAATACTTGCTAATGCATGATACAAAGTGCAAAGCTATTCTCTTAGTCTGGAGGAGAATGACCAAAAGAAATGTGCGAGGCCAAAAGCAAGTAGTAAAGGGATAGAACTAAACCATAGGAATCAAAGGGCATAACCAAGGGTGGTTATGCAAGTTGGGAGTAGAGAATCAAGTGGGTGCTCAAGAGTGTTGTTACTAGCAATCGTGATGCTATAGAGAGTCTAAAATATGGAATTATCCATTTTAGACTACATAACAACTAAAAAACTTGCAAAAGGGGAAGCCTTAACAAGCTAAGGGACAAAATGCCTTCAAGGTTCCCAAAGCGATTCTAGGTAGCTTAGTACCTAGAAAAGCCAATTGTAAATGGTACGTGCAAAATCAAAGTGGTGGAGCAGAAATGTGGTTTTGAAACTTGCCAGAAGGCAAGGTTATCAAGGTTGGGGAAGTAGTTCCCAAGTGTTCAAAGGGATGGCTTTTAAAGGAAGTCGATGGTTAAGGACTTTCACGCTTATGCATGAAACCATGTTATATTAGTCAAATGACTTGTGAAGTGAAATTGGCAAGTCAGGGGAACAAATCCCCTAGCTGAAGGTGTTAACTTCAAAAGGGGTGGCCCAAGGGGCTAAGTATGGAGGAGTCCATGCATGATCACAGACTTGTTAAGTGAGAGGGCTTGGCAATGTGGAGGAACTAGGTGCCTAAGCTGTGATCTGTAGCGCACATTAAATATAAATTGGTGCACTAGTGTGGTGAGTCGCGTCAAACATCCTAGATGATGCCGTCCATAGATGTATATATAGAGGTTGAGTTCAAGTCCCAACCCTCTAGTGCTTGGGTTCAAGTCCCAACTCACTAGAGCATGGTGATGGTTTGGAATATGAAGACACTCATTTCTCGGTGGTCATGGATTCTCAATAAGGAGATTGGCTTGGGCACACTACCAAGTGGGGGATGCCCCAGAGTCGTGATGCATGGTTAGATTGCTTAGTGTGGCTTGGTATATCTAACTTAAACACTTTGGTGCAAGTGGCACCAAGGACATGATAAAGGAGATGGGGACACCCAATCTTAGTTGCTATGGACCCTTGGCTAGAAGGGTTGGCTTGGGTGCACTGCTAAGTGTGGGGGATGCCCCTGGGGTCATGGTCAACAATTAAAGGTCTGAAAGACCTAGTACTTATTGGCAAACTTGTTAAGGTGTCAAAGTTTGATCACTAAGTGATCTTATGGCTAAAACAAAGACAAAGTCCTTGTGAGGTTAAGGAATAAGGTTCCTAATTCAAAGTGCTGATTTGAGCTATTGATGATGGTGTGGCTTGGTCCAGGTGACCAAGTGGGATGAACACCTAAAAGAAATGAGCTATGTCAAGGCGATGGCATAGGGAGTCCAAAGAAAATAGTCTCTAGGAAAGACCCATGGGAGGGTCATAAAGTTGGGCCATGAATGGGGCCCATAGTAGAAAATGTTAAAGAAACCTATTAGAGATGAGCACCCTCTGGATTTGGCAAAGTGGAGCTTTGTTATGGAACAAAAAGAATACCTCAATGATGGAGGTAGTGATCCTATATTGTTAGGTACAACAATCAAAGGATAGGAACAAAAGACTAGTGGCTAAGAAAAGAGCCATGGGAATCATGGAAAGGAATCCAAATGGCAAAGTTAGGCCCGGAACACCAATGTATGGGATGTTAACGGATTGTGGGAAAAGCAATGTGTTTCCAAAGATGGATTCCCAATTGCTCCGATTTGGTGAAAGGGAGCGGTAAGGTAGCCAAATGATAGGGCCATAGACAACTTTAGCACAAATTATGATAAATGGAACTTAGTGCCAAAAGTGGTATGAAATAAGAAAGAGGATGATAGTGCCCTCAATTAGAGAACTTCCTAGGATAAAGAAGTGGAGTTGCACAATATATGCAATGCAAAGTGTCAAAAACACCTAGGAAATTGACCTCAAGAAGTCAAAAATAGAAAGTACCAAAGTGCAAAGATTATATCAATGGAAACTAAGACTACTCAAGAATGACTAGTGGGATTGAGATAAAGAAGGTGTCTTTAATGAATTTAGCAAGAACTAAACAAATAAAAGGGGAGTGAACCACCCCATGTGGTCGAAAAAGTCTCTAAGATGGAGAGACTATGCTCCTTAAGGATGGACAAGGCATGAAAAGCCTTTGATGTCGAACCATTGACGGATATTAGCTAAGTGCCAAGGATGAGAAGTGGTAATCTATGATGGGGTTACTTTATAAAAATGTTTATTGTTTGATAAAGACATCAAACTTCGTCTATGGGTGGTGGAGTTGTGAGACACAAATCCCTAAGCCCCAAAGTGGAGCCAAAAGGGTGCCACGTGGTAGTGGCTGAAGTGGAAGTCAAACGAGCGTAACACATTTGGACTAAATGCTCCGACTTAAAGAGTCGAGAGTGGGAGTGGAACTCCCAACCAAGTGCTCAAGGAACGAGCATGAGGCAAGCAATAAGAGAGTCTCTAGAAAGGGACACAAGAGGACTAACACATGACATGTGGAGGAGTCTAAGAAGGACCCGAGATGGAATCCGAGATGGACTCTGAGATGGATCTGAAATGGAGTCCAAGATGGACCTGAGATGGAGTCTGAGATGGAGTCCGAGATGGACCCGAGGTGGAGTGCAAGATGGATCGAGATGGAGTCTAAGATGGACCCGAGATGGAATCCATGATGGAGTCCAAGATGGACCTGAGATGGAGTCTAAGATGGGCTGGGATGAAGTCCGGGATGGAGTCCGAGATGGACCAAGATGGAGTCTGAGATGGACCCAAGATGGAGTTCGAGATGGAGTCCGGGATGGACTGAGATGGAGGCCGAGATGGACCCGAGATGGAGTCCGAGATGGAGTCCAAGGTCAAGAATGAGACCGAGACCAAGACCAAGATTGGGACCGGGACCGAGACTGAGGCCGAGACCGAGCCCAAGCTTGAGTCCGAGTCCGAGTCCGAGTCTGAGTCCAAGTCTGAGTTCGAGTCTGAAGGTGAAAGCCCAAAGCATTCGTCTCCAAGCGTTTGGTGGGCTCCAAAAGTATAATAGGGGGAGGACTCTAGTGGAGCCAGTTTGGCTAAAAAAGGGCAGTATGACCAAGGAAGTTTATACCCACATGGTGGGTGATGATAAAACCACTAAGGAGTCCAAGCTAGAGTGAATACGGACAAACAAGCAGGGTAGCTTGGTGAAGTGTTCAAGAGTTGGCTCTAGTTCCCTCAAGAGATCGAATGGTCAATACTCCTAGTTCAAGTGTGGGTGGCATTACATACTTGGATACCTAGCATGGCTCAATGGAACCTCGCTCTAAACCCATGGCTAAAGCACCCAAAGGTAGAAGGTGGGGAAAGTACTCATGTGGCTCGTGTAAGGCCACAGTGTTCTGAAATGTTGCCCCAAAGCCCCAAACTATGGAAAGGAAGAGGAGCAGTCCTCTGGTGTAGTGACCAAGGACACAGTCATCTGGTGAGGAAGTCCCAGAGGACAGTGGACTTAGTGGTTGGGCCTGTGGGCCCCTGACCCAGTGGCAGTGTTGGCGAACACGGCCATGGATAGAAAGGGATTTGGTGGGGACCGAAAAAGGGATATTGGGGACGGTTATTCCCCATGTTTGAAGGAATCCTAAGGATGCTAAGGAGTGAATCTGGGATGATCACTCATGGATGGATGGCCCAATCTTTAAGAGACAAGATTATGATATAGGTGGTGTTGGATCACCGCATGACAAAGGTGGATGGGCATGGCCTTAGTGTAATAGACTGATATGTTAGTTGTATCTTTGGGGTGTTAGTCATGGGATTGGACACGTGGAGCAGTTAGACCAAATGCAAAAGTTGACTGGCATGGATACCATTCTCGGGGCTAGTAAGTCTCAAGTCCGAAAGAGAACTTATGGAGGTGGTGAGTGAGACTCCTTCAAGTGGTTAGAGGTATGGTTAAGTGACTAAAGTAGAATGGAAAAATTTAGTTGCTTATAAGTTGGTATCTTTAGAATGCCCATAGACAAGGGGAACAACCTTCCCCTATATCCCTCTTTCAGTCCCCACCAAGTCCCTTTGCGTCCATGGCCGTGTTCGCCCATACTGCCACTGGGTCAGGGCTCACAGGCCCGACCACTAAGTCCCACTGTCCTTTGGGACTTCCTCACCAAATGACTGAGTTCTTGGTCACTATATCAAAGGATTGCTCCTCTTCCTTTCCACAGTTTGGGACTTTAGGGCAACATTTCGAAACACTGTGGCCTTACATGAGCCACCAAGGTTATAGCAGATGAGATTTGGATATACTGTCACTGTGGATCCTTGAAACCTTAGGGGATAAATGGGGATAAAATAGCCACTAAGGACTCTTTCATCAAGCAATTGCCCCTTTTCCAGTTGGTTTAAGGGGAGAGAGATAAAGTGCGCTATAGTTGGTATAAGAGAAAATGGCACGAGTTCGATTCCCATTGATTAGTGGCTACTTAAAAATATAATATATCCTTGAGCAAAGTATATTCCTATCTCTAAATTTGAAATCGTATGTATTGGGCATCCATGTATACGTCCTTCCTCCTGTGTGGAGTATCCACGGACAAAGGTATCCACCATGGGACTACGATACGGGTGGATGACTAGTTGCCTCACATGAAATAGCTAATCTACAAAATGGAAGGATTGATAGATTTAGTGTGGAAATGGAGGTGTTAGTTCCCTTTGGCTCAGTAGGGGTTGTTAGTCAATTGTCAATGAGGACATTGACATCTCTGAAGGAGGGGTGACTATAGCGCATGTGATCATGGGATGAGATTTGAATATATTGTCACCATGGATCCTTGGAACCTTGGGGGATAAATGGGGATAAAATAGCCATTAAGGGCTCTCTCATTAAGCAATTGCCCCTTTTTCAGTTGGCTTAAGAGGAGAGAGATAAAGTGCGCTACAGGGGTACTCTCCCCGCCTTCCGCTTTTGGGTGTTCTAGCCATGGGCTTAGAGCGATGTTCCATTGAGCCATACCAAGTATCTAAGTAGGTAGTGCCACCTACACTTAGACTGGGAGCATCAACCATTCGATCTCCCAGGGGAACTAGAGCTGGCTTTTGAACACTTCACCAAACTACCCCGCTTATCAGTTCCTAGACCCTAGTTCCTATCATCACCCACCACATGGGTATAGCCTTCCTTGGTTACACTACTCTTTTTTAGCCAAATTGGCTCTACTGGAATCCTCCATCTACTATACTTTTGGAGCTCACCAAACCCCCTAGGGTCTAGGAGATGAATGTTTTGGGCTTTCACCCCCAGACTTAAACTCGGACTCGGACTCAGACTCGGACTCAAACTTGGACTCCGGAGCTTTTAGTCCAAACGTGTTACGCTTGTTTGGCTTTCGCTTTGGCCACTTCCACATGGCACCCTTTCAGCCCCATTTTAGGGCTTAGGGATTTGTGTCTCACAACTCCACCACCCATAGATGAAGTTAGATGTCCTCATCGAATAATAAACTATTTTATAAAGTAATATTAGCATGTATTACCCTTTGCATCCTTGGTACATAGCCAATATTCGTCAATGATTTGACACCGACAGCTCACCATGCCTTGTCCATCCTCTAAGGAGCATAGTCTTTCCAACTTAGAGACTCATTCGACAATTTGTGGTGGTTCTCTCCTTTTATTGATTTAATTCTCGCTAAACTTATTAAAGACACCTTCTCTATCTCAATCCCACTATTCATTCTTGAATAGTCTCAGTTCCCATTGATATAACCTTTGCACTTTGGAATTTTTAATTCTGATTTCTCAGAGTCAATTTCCTGGATGTCTCCAACACCTTGCATTGCACATTTTGTGCAATTCCACTTCCCCATCCTAGGAAGTTCTCTACTTGAGGGCACCATCATCTTCTTTTCTATTTTGTGCCACCTTTAACACTAAGTTAAAGTTATCATAATTTATGCTAGGGCTGTCCATAGCCCTATCATTTGGCTACCTTATTACTCCATCCCTTGGAGCTTTCACCTTTGTCAAATTGGAGCATTTCGAAATCCATTCTTGGAATCACACTTCCTTTCCCACAATCCGTTAATGTCCAACACATTAGAGTTCCTTGCCTAACTTTGCCACTTGGATTCCTTCCAATGAATTCCACAGCCCAGATTTGGCCACTAGTCTTTTGCTCCTATCTGTTAATTGTTGTACCAAGTAACATAAGATCACTACCTCCATTCTCGAGGTATCCTTTTGGGTCCTATGGCAAAGGCTCTACTTTACCAAGTCTAGAGGGTGCTCACCCCTAATAAGTCTCTTTAGCATTTTCTGCTACGGGCTCCATCCATGGCCCAACTTGGTGACCCAACTACTTTCTTAAACTCACCATACCATCGTATCTGCACAATTGATTTCTCTTTTAGTGTCCTTCCCATTTGGTCTCCTTAACCAAGCCACACCATTATCAATAATTCAGATCAACACTTTAAACTAGGAACCTTATTCTTTAACCTTATAAGTACCTTGTCTTTGTTTAGCCGTAAGATCATTTAGTGATCTAACATTTGTCACCTTAACAGGTTTGCTAATAGGTACTAGGTCTTTTAGACCTTTAACTTGTTGACCATGACCTCGGAGGCATCCTTCACACATAGCGGTGCACCCAAGCCAGCCCTTCCAGCCAAGGGTCCATAGCAACTGAGACTAGGTGTCCCCATCTTATTCCCCACGTCGTGGTGCCACTTGCACCAAAGCGTTCAAGTTAGAAATGCCAAGCTTTCACATTAAGCAATCTAACTATGCATCACAACTCCAGGGCATCCCCACTTGGTAGTGTGCCCAAGTCAGTCTTCACACTGAGAGTCCATAACCACCGAAAAATGAGTGTCCTCATATTCTAAACCATCACTACGCCCTAGTGAGTTAGGACTCGAACCCAAGCACTATAGGGTTGGGACTTGAACCCAACCTCCATATATGCATCTACAAACGGCATCACCTAGGATGCTTGGCATGACTCACCATGCTAGTGCACTAACTTATACTTAAAGCACGCTATAGATCACAATTTAGGAACTTAGTTCCTCCACATTGCCAAGCCCTCTCACTTGACAAGTCTGCGATCATGCATGGACTCCTCCATGCTTGGCCCTATGGGCCACCCCTGTTGAAGTTAGCAACTTCAACTAAGATATTTGTTCCCCCAACTTGCTAATCTCGTTTAGCAAGTCCTCTAACCATCGTAACATAGTTCATGCATAAGTGTGAAAGTCCTTGACCATCAACTTTCATTTAAAGCCATCCTTTTGAACACTCATGAGCTACTTCCCAAACCTTGATAGCTTTGCCTTATGGCAAACCTCAAAACCACACTTCCGCTACGCCACTCCAATTTTGCACGCTCTTTCGCATGCTTTCCAGTTTAAGCTATGCCATTCCTATTTCCATTGGGATTCCTTTGGCAAGGGGTTCTCATGAACCCGCCAACTTGACATTAAGGCACATTTTATGCCTCCACACCAACGGCTCTATTAGCCCACCTTTATGATACTTTGCACTTGTGTCTAGGTCTTTGCCAAGACCAACATAGTTGTTTCCCATGCCAACTCTCAATTAGCTCTATACCATAGTGTTCGCACCCAACTCTAGGCCAAAGTTGTTTTCTTCTAGGAACATCTTTCCCATGACTTTAGTATGGCACATTCTGCCACCAATGAGATACCCACTGTTTTTATACTTCGATTTTATGATCCTCCCATACTTCGTGACGCACTATACACCTCAATCCAAATGCTTCTACCAATCCCATAGGACCATAACTCCACTTGAGTTATCCAACTTTTTAAGACTTTGTTAATATAACAACTTGCAAGGTTTTTGTCTTCAAGGTGCCAACTCACTAGAATACAACTTTTTGTATTCATGTCCTACTCACAAAAACCATCTTTGCAAGTGTTACTGCAACACTTAATTATTTTTTGTTCTTTGTGGGCTACTTTTGCCCTTTAGGACTATCTATCCATATGATGAGAATACTGACTCATCCTCTAAGTACACCCCCAACTCCTTGGGTTTGTTCTATCATTTATAAAAGGTAGCCCTTACTACCATTTCAAGGACTTATGTCCTCATCCGCATTTGACATCCCACGGTCATTAATTCTGGTCTCAAATTCATGAGCACCAGCCTCAAATATATGAGGGTCGTCTTGTGACTCCTTTATTATTCTGGAGTCTCTATCTTCCCGGTGATCCCAACTATAGTTGTTTCCCACAACTACATTAGCTAGTTTGCTAAGTCAAACGTTCATTTATATCATATCCTCAACTCTTTGAGGAAAACCTTATATTGTTCCCAAGATCACAAAGTCCTCAAATTAGCCCCTTTCTATCCACCACATTGCCAACATGACTTACGAACTAAGGTGGAGAGTCATGCCCTTTCAACATGCTAGTCCTCGAGATGTTAAAGAGTGGATCTAAAATGACCACTCATGCCAGTCTTGGAGAGACAGGACTGTGATGTAGGTGGTATTGGACCACCAATGCAGCAAAGGTGATTGGGTATGGCCTTAGTATGATGGGCTGCTATGTCAGTGGTACCTTTGAGTGTCGGTCATGGGATCGGACACATGAAGCACTTGGACCAAGAGCAAAGGTTGAGTGGCAGGGATGTCACTCTCAGGGCTAGCCAGCCCCAAGTCCAGAATAGGACTTATGGAGGTTGTGAGTGAGACTTTTCCAAATGGTCAGAGGCGTGGTTAAGTGACTAAAGTAGAATGGAAAATTTAGTCATTTATAGTCATATACTTGTCCAATATGAACGTAATACCCTAGATACGAGATAAAGGTTCATGGACAAGCACAAAATAAATGACCACTTGAATCCAACTCAACTGTAATAAGTTCACCAATGCATTTAGCCAATAGCTCTAAGCATGCTTTGAAAAGGCTAACTATGCATGATCAACACTCAGCCGAAACTAAAGTGAAGACTATGAGATGGACACATATTGGTACACAACCTCCTCATAAACAAATCTATAGTACAGGTACCAACATTTCAACTTCAAACAACTAAGTTGGACATCACCATCCTCAACCAAGCTACCAAGACCAAGTGAAGATCAGTGAGAGCTCACTACTCTCATAGAGTCTTAATGAAATGCAAGGTGCAAATTGCCACCAAGCACAACACTACAGAAGAAAGGTATAAGGGTCACCTTTCTAAAAAAATGCAACGACCACTTTTCTACACCAACTCCAAACTCTATCCAACTCAATTGCTTTAGCCTCAAAAGTCAGCATTTGTTTCGGGCCACATCATACAAACTACATACTAAAGTCTAAAGTAACTGAAGTCAACTCCAACCCTTTCACTAGTTTGTATTTGCTTACGAAAACGAATTTGTTTTCAAGCAAAGTGATCAACATATCAACCATTGGAAAAGCCTAAGAAAATTTGTAGAAATTTTCCATCCTAGAGCAAGAATGACTCTCAGTTTAGGAATGCAAACTTTCAAGACTCAACCAACTTCCTCTTACCAACAACTTCACATAGGTTCACCTCAACACAAATTCTCATGACCAACAGTATATCTAAGTATCAAACATCTTTGCCCACACTTCTATCATCCAACACTAACATCTGTAAAATGCAAAATGAACATCCAAGGCTTGATCATGAAAACCACATCTTTGGATATCCATATTGCACTAACACCCTTCTTCAACCACCTTTAAGATCTAATGTGGAGCCAAAACACTAACAAGAAAAATGAAATGGAATATTAAGGTCTAAGGAAAATTCCTCATCATTCGAACAACAATACCACTTCCACTAACACAAGTGTTAGTAATGTCAATGCCTCAACCCCACACCTTCTCCATCCAACAATCTACTCTAAGTGCTACAAATTTACTAACAAGCTATAGCAAATGAATGCTACAACCTTTTTCCAACACTTTAATGGGCAAACTTAAGGAACCAAAGTACTAACATAAGCTTAGCATATTTTAGATCATTATAGAGAATTTAGTCAAAGCTACTTCAATGCTACTATGTATAAATAGACTAGCTTCACTATCAACCACTTTGAGGTTGATTATCATTTAACTAAGCAACTTCGTAAACACATTGCTCATTATCACATGGATATGGTATAAGTATCACAATGACTTGATCATTAATCGAGCAATACAATAAGCAAGACCCATGTCATTACTTCAAAGGTTTATGTGAACATCAAGTGCCAACTCAATTCGATAAAATGCAACATAAATGCCACACTCCACCAATAGAGATTTACAACACCCAACACTATTAACTTTTTTTCACAACATGAACAAGCTCATTCCACCTTTTTTCTAACCAAACACAAAACTAATCCAACACCAAGCTACTCAAGGAGCAATAACAAGGTTTCCTAGAAAAAAATTGAGCATTGTAACCCAAGTTTTCTAATAGCAAGCCTAGACTTTTAGTGTTTAATTGGCACTTTGTCTCCTTCATGCTACCATATGCACATCTCATTTGTCTTTGCCTTATGCTCCTCTTTAATTGGTGCATATATTCATTCATAACAAAGTAGCTTGAACTTGTGATGAAAGTTAGACTTGATGCATTGGCAATATTCGTTGATACTCTTTGCCCAATAAAACTCACAACTTTTCTCTCTACTTTGTAATGATTGACTTTTATTACCTTCAAATACTTGTCGTATAACCAACCAATTAACATCAGCAACATCTGCCATGAAAATGTGGAAGTTGGGTTTCTTCCCAGTTAGACCACCAGTGCGGCAAAGGTGATTGGGCATGGCCTTAACATAATGGGCTGACCTTTCAAGTGCTCTACGTGATCCAAGTGCTCTATCTGGTGGTATTTGGATCAAGTGCAAAGGTTGAGTGGCAGGGATGCCATTCTTGGGGCTAGCTAGCCCCAAGTCTAGAATATGATTTATAGGGGTTGTGAGTGAAACTCCTCCAAATGGTTGGAAGTGTGGTTAAGTGACTAAAGTAAAATGAAAAATTTTGTCGCTTACACTCCTGACTTGTACATCTATCAAAGTCCCACTGAATCCTATTCTCTCCCACACCATTGTCAAGAAAAATGGATTTTTTTATCTAATTACCCTTTTCACAACATACATTCTCCAAACTAATTGATCCCGGCTTTAGCTTGAATCTTCTGCAGGGGAAGCTCTCTCCTATAACACTCTTAGAGAAAACAATTGAAGGCTCTTGATCGAACTTCAAGTAAAATTCTCTCATATCTTCTTCTTGCTCGAGCATTTAGAAAAAATTTAGGGAGAAATTAACAAGAAAAAATAAAAATATTCTTTTGTATTGTGAGTTTTAATTAGTTACGTCATTGCAAAGGACAAGTGAATTATTTTAACAAAGTATACAACCGTTTAGAATCTAGAGATATATAAGAATCTTAAAGAGCCACCTATATTAATTGTATAATTGATTGTAAGAGGAATAATACTGTTGAAATGAATGGGGTTATGAGTGAGAGGAGTTGATTAATCATAAGAGTTGTAATATTGACTGCTTATTCTCCCTCTCATCTCCATGCTCTTTTCCCTTCAAAAGAGTTTCATTCTTTTGTGACAAGTGAATGAGAGTCATAACTCGAAAAAGTTGGTTTGTTTGTGGTTTTTTCGCATGCGATCTTTGAAGGGAAAAGAGCATGGAGATGAGAGGGAGAATAAGCAATCAATGCTACAACTCTTGTGATTAATTGGCTCCTCTCACTCATAACCCCATTCATTTCAACAGTATTATTCTTCTTATAATCAATTACACATATCTTAATATCTAAAGCATTGAATGATTGTCTCATTGGAAAGAGCACGTGAAATTTATGTTCATAGTGGATTTGTCCAAAAAATATATCCTACCATTTGCAAAATTAAAGTACTATTAAAAACTTGATATATCACTAGAATCTAGAAAGCAATTGCCATTAAAGAGAATAAAAATCATGACCATTGATCATGACTGTTGATTGTGACCATTAATCGTGACTGTTAATTTTTAGGGTTTTACTGCTAGGGAAAAACACTTGAATCTTGCAATGTGTTTCAAGATACTTCTCAATCAAGACGCTAGATGCTCTTCAAGACACTAGAAAGACACTCCTCAATCAAAGTATGCCTCTCTTTGTTACTTTTCCATCTCCCCATCTCTTGCTCTTAGCTCGCAAGCAACTTGCATCTCACGCACTGGAATGATTGGTTCGGCAGTAAACCAATCTTCCCAACATATCAGATTCTGGGTTTATTTTTTCTTGTCGTTGCTTTGGTGCTGTAAGATCAGTTCGGCAACCAACCAATCTTCCTAGTGCCAAGGGAATTGCTTCTTTTTTTCTTTTCTTGGTTCCCTCAGTGCTAGAAGATTGGTTCGCCACTGAACCGATCTTCTTAGTGCTAAGGGAGCTATTCCTATTCCTTTCCTTTTTTCTTTAGTTTCCTTAGTGCTGGAAGATTGGTTCGCCGCCAAATCGACCTTCCCAATGCTAAGGGAGTTACTCCTTTTCTTTTTTCTTTTGTTCCCTTGGCATTGGAAGATTGGTTCAGCAGCAAACCAATCTTCCTAGCACCAAGGAAATTGCTAATATTTTTCTTCAAAACATTTTTTTAATGTTAAATCAAGCTTTTTTGTCATTTTTATGCAGACATATAAATCATGCCACAATAGAAGAAGCATGCCGATCAACCTCAATGGACCCGTTCTCTAGGAAACAAATAGATCATTGTGCTAGATTCACTAGGGACACCTCACAAATTCAAGGTGTTGCTTCAAAGGAAGACCATAGTGGGAGCAATGGTGTCCAAATCCAAGCAATGGTTTATCCTGATCCAGGTGTCAGCATGCAAGAGCCAGATGGTTCTAGAGAGCACAGAAATGCAGAACCTATTTATAGCACAAGAGAAGCTGTTGGTGGTGGTGGAAATGAGGCATTTAGTACCATAGGTGGTGGTGGCAAAAATGAGGCACTTGGTGTTATAGGTGGTGGGGTAGATCTTGGTGGCAGAAATGGTAGGCATGTTGCTGTTTCTAAAGGTCACAGAAATGAGGTGGTAACTATGCTAAAGGTCGACACGATCTTGAATGAGCAAGTACACGAGACTATTGTCCAGGCTCAAGAATGAACTATCAGTGTTAGGTGAAATGGCTTGGAAAGGATCCCAACATCTTCAAATTCCACTTTGTCATCCTAAGCAGAGTCACTAGGTGCACTCAGCTTATGTCTTCAACATAGCTATTTATACCTTTTTCACAAAGGTTGGATTCGGGCACACTGTTGGATCATTTATTTTATCGTCATCATTCCCCAGAATAAATCGCATAGATATGGTTACTCACGAGATCGAGCAAACTTGGGATCAGATATGGCAAAGAAAATCTTAAGAGTTTGATACTTTGATGGTGTGCCATAAGGAGACATAAGCCTTTGTAAGTTAAATGTTCTTCATTATTAATGGAAACCACTGGTGGTTAGCATTTTGAAAGTGTATCCAAGAGAAGTTCCAAGACAATGACAAATGACATATTTGTGTTCCAATGACACTTTTGGAGCAAAGGATTGAAACTAAATTGTAAGGCTCAACTTGGCATGTCACAAAATCAACATGTAATAATCCCTTATTAGTAACTTTTGTTCTCACCAACTATGTTACAAATTTAATCAGTTTGCTTTCCAAACACATACCTTAGTCCATGATATCGAGCACGTTCAATATGTTGGCATGCTTTCTCTCAAGGTAATCCAGATGCTATATAGTCATGAGATTATGGAAGCAAGCCTGTAGCACGTAAAGGCTAAAAGTTGCTTATTTGGTATTAGGTTATGGATATTTTGGTTACGGTCTGGGCAAAAGTATCTTTTTCTTGCATGAACTTATATTTTCTACTGTTCTATCTCTAGCAATTCACCAAGAATTCAATCGACACGCCCAATAATGTGCACACAACAGAAAAAAACCCAAAAAAATAAAATCCCATTAAATTAAAATATTTGTTGGTGACCAGCTTAAAATCATTCAAGTGGACTTTAGTTTTGTGGGTGTGAAGGCAAGAATTTTTAAAAACTTTGGAGGCGGCTGCACTCTTATCAAAGCATATGGTAAAAGCATATTAGAAATAAACTTTGCTGAGCTACATTATTGGAGGAGGTGGCGAAGCTCTTGAACGTTTTGGTGGTCGAGTTTCAGAAAAATTCTGGTTCCGATCCTCCAACACTTTTTTTACCAAGTGAATTAGTGAACAGCTTACGGCAGGTCAGGTAAGATTTGACTTCTAAGTTGTAATGATCATACTCTTCCAGCAGAAGCAATGGTGGGAATTAAAGCTAAACACATGGACAAAGTCTTGCAGTTTGTACATGCATTTCTTGCAAAAGTGAACAATGGACGCCCATATTGGAGCCCAAGATCTATAGATCTTCAGTACATGAAGGTTTGACTTCAGGTTGGACACAGTTATTTCCTTTCTTGCAACAAGCAGCAATCATTGACCGCATTGTGGCTTTCCGGAAAAGAACTACTCCGAAAATGTCGTACTTGTTACAAAATGCCGCGTCCTCGCAGAAAATAGACTATGAGAGTTTCATTTTGAAGAATGTCAAGCATAGGCAGAATCACCTGCATAGTCTGAATTAAACCGATCTAGCTGCCGCAAGGTTACAAGCGGGAAAGCTCTTCGAGGTGAACATGTAACCCTGGATTCGCAGCGCTTGTGCTGAGAATCTCTACGTGGAAATTCCCCATTCCAGCAGTTCTAAAAGCTTAGAAAGTTTGACTGTGGTTTCGTTGGTTTTCTCATACAATCATTTATTGTTTGTGATTCGTGGTTTTAGGGTTTGGAAATGGAGGAGAGTTTGTTCGACGACGAGGAGCGTCCCATCAAGAGAAAGGTACGTTTCCATCCGGCAGGAGAAGAGAGAGTGAAGAGGCAGCAGCTGGAAGGTGCTGAGTTCTTTCTGGTCCCTGATGAGATTACCAACGCGAGCAGATTGTGGCAATGGATCAAACAGATCAATCCGAATGTTCGGGCCCGTCTTACTCCCCAGGGTTGGATGGCGATGGTGGGCAGCAGTGTGAGAGATGGGCCTCTTCCGCATGAATTCGACTTGCACTTCCGCGAGGCTCTGTCCGCCAGGGTTGAATGGATGGAGGATCTAGTCTCCCGGATAGATAACTGGAGCGATGCTATTTTGACGCCAGACAATGTTATCACGCCCCTGCCCTGGCCGTTTGTGCCCGTGGATGATTCTACTGCTGCTGCTAGTGACTTCAAGTTGCGCGTCTTGGACTTGGGTGACAACGACACGCTCCAGTCTATCTGGGGTAAAGAGAGCGCGGTGAAGATCCTGGAAAGGGAATGCTACAAAGAGCTTTGGGAGGTTGGAGTGAAACCGTTGTTTGAGCAGAATCGCAGGGTGGCCATCTTGGTTCTGGGAAACCCAGGCATTGGAAAGACCGGTTTCTTGCTCCACGTGCTCGTCATCTTGCTCAAAGAGAAGAGGAAAGTCTTGTTGCGAACAAAAGGTGGTTCTCTTTACTACTTCAATCCAGATGCGGCTGGGAACTACCATACCTCCATGGTTGGGAGTTATAGCGAGGCGAGGCTGGACAGGGATCGAGACCTTGTCTTTCTGGCGGACGAAAAGCTACCGGACGTGCCCGTTTTTCTTGGAAAGGCGCTTCTTGCGTCTACACCTCTCCGGAGCAACTACAAGGACTACGAGAACGATGCTGCGTGCAGGAAGTTTTTTCTACCGGTCTGGCCTAGCAGGGAGCTTTCACTTCTGAGGCAAGTAGTATTTCCGGACAAGGATCTGCAGGCTACGAATGAGAGATACAAACAATGGGGTGGAATCCCGAGATATGTCTTGGAGATCACCTCGGATGATTTGGTAGGCATCATTCAGAGAATGCCAGCCTTGGCAGACGTTGTGACAGCCACGTCTTCTGGTGCTGTCGAGTCGGATCATCCAAGTCATAAAGCTCTCTATCTACGAGTCCGTGACAATTATAAGAGCTACGACTTGCAGTATGCTTCTCCTTTTGTGAGGAGGACCGTGTATGAGAAGCTTCACAGGGATCAAGTCAACACGCTCAGAGCCTTCGTATCTTTCAGGGGAACTGCACTGGAGGGATTCGCTGCTTTGAAAGGAGGCATTTTACAAGAACACTTCAGAAATATCTCGCAGAACGCCAAGCTCTTCAGAGTGTGTGAGGTCTTTGAAGACGTGGCTACTAAGTCGACAGGACCTTTAATGCAGGAATTTGCTTTCGGCAAGCCTGTTACAGTTTGGAGCGTTGATGACTTGACTTCACCGTACGTCTACGACTCTATAGTATGGCCGGAGAACCCCATCGAGGACACCTTAGACGCTCTGCTCCTAACCAAGAACGCTGCAAAACAAGATGTTTTGCAGCTCTTTCAAGTGACAGTGACCTCTGGAAGACATGCCCACGGGCTTAAATACAATGGACTCTTGAGAGTGATGGACAACTTTAAGGTTCCTCCAGCCCGAGTTGACGTTTACATAGTTACTACGAACGATCTCTTTGCAGATGCAGGCTGGCAGAATTGGAGGATCAAGAACAACAATGTTTTGGCTGACAAGAAAATCAAGCAGCGGCTCATCGGTATTCGGCAGTTTGCATTGGATTCTAACGCGTAGGCTAAGTGCTCTAAGTCCTTCCCAATTCTGGTTTGATTTTTCGACAATTTATTGTATGAATAACGATAAAATGTATTCTGTAGGTTGAAATATGTGTGGTGGGTTCTGGTATGAACGGCGATACAGATCCATCTTTTCTTCTAGCCTTAACAGAGAAACAGGATTGTGTCATTGGTCTTTATGTAACTGATACGTCAAGGGCGTTGTGTATGCTTGGTCAGCTACCTCTTGTTTATAATTGTTTTATCTGATTCCATCATCTATTCTCAGGTTCGGGACGACTGTACCAGGTGAAAACTGAGGACTATCTTAACCGAGTTACGGCCTGTTGAACTCGCATGGTTTTCTGGCGGATGCAACGGAGACAGCGCTGCGTGAAAACACAAAAAAACCTTCGTTCACTAAATTAACTCCATCTAAAGAGTTTTGGGATGCCGACCAAACGTTAAAGGAAATTGAATCGATCCTATAAGGAGGCACTGGACGCGTTATGCCAGATATGTTGCGGAATCTGATTAGCCAAGCGGAAGCAGTTATGTTTGCGTTTGGAGGCTGCATTTCCTACTTGAGACAAGTTTTAATCGATAAACAGGTTCTAGAGCTTGGGAGAACTGAACAGTTGCCCGGTTTGGATATCTCAAAGGAGACTTTCAGCAGTGAAGCTTGGTCAGAATCTCACATGGTGCTTGATAGTGCAGCCTTGGAAAATTTGGAGATACTTGAAAACAACTCAAATGATGGCACCTGAGGGTGAGTAGTTACAACTGGAAGCTCATAGGTTTAGTTTTGCGTGATTTCAGGACGCTCTTTATATTTGCGGCTGACATACCAAGAATAACCTTCAACATAGATTTTGTACCTGCAGTTGCAGTGTTCGAACTTCCAAAGTAAATATATGCACCAGTCTGTGCGTTGTTACACTTGAGTAGCTCGTTCCGAATGGTAACTTCCTTGTGAGGAAGTTCCTTTCCATTGTGACCAGCACGGAGTCTCCAACTAATGTTGTGAGGCCAACGAGCACTTGAGCACTTGCATGCTCAAGGAACTTAGCCGCGAGGCCTCCCAAGCACACCTAAGTAGGAAGCCAGGATCAGCAAGCATGACTTCCCCAGGAGTCTCAACTCTCACATTATGTACATACATGCGTCCCCCCTGGGTTCACGATAGCCCTTGGGTTAGCACGAGAGAGACCAATTTTCAGTGAGAGAGTAGAGCTCTCAGTATCTGTTAGGGAGAGTCAATCGGATTTTTGCGTAACACCGGCTGCCTCGAGACCCATGCGCGTGGACTTGGCAAGTGTAGTCCGTGGATCTAGCATGGTTTAGTCCTTGGATTGTGGACCTATTGTGGTCCCGTAAAGACTGGTGTTTATCGTTGAGTGATAGGGTGATGCCTAGAACTCCAGGCTAGGAGTTCTACAATAAACACCGAGTCCATAAACAAGTTGTGGAGCCGTAGGAATTGAAGCTAGTGCCTTGGATATGTCAGCCAAAAAAGTTGCGAGAAGGGATGATATCCCACACAAGTAAGAAGCTTCGGCTTTTGTGTTGGACCATACTCAGATTCTTTGGCTTGTAAATGATAAAAAAAAGAATTTATGGTCACACAAATTGAAACTAGTTGTTGCATCGACATCTGTGTAATGATACTCCATCTACAACAAAATCTGATTTGAACAGACTTGCAAAATAGCAATGCGGAGAAGATCCTTATTTGTCTACTTTTAGGACGACTGTCCTGCTTGTATAAACTCGTTTTAACTTAACTCTTTTTAAGGTTACGCAATATTATTTGCTCTGAGTGCTAAGGCGACTCAACCTCAAAGTTGGTTGGAGAAGTAAAGAAATTGAGCACCTCCATGTCGTAAAGCCTCAATAATTATGGTTTGCATTCTTCAAAAAGATACTTCAAGATGAAATGGACAAATGGTAGCATCTTCTGTAGAAATTGGCTCAAGATTTGAAATGACAACAACAAGTGGACTTGAAAGCATGGCCAAATTTCCAGTGAGTAGCATTGATTCTTTTTCTTTCCTTGGATTTCTAAAGTTCATCATAATGATAAATTGAATGTAAGCTCGTATAGACAAATGGGAACAATCTAGATGAGCATAATGTACAAGAACTAGAAAATGAGAATACTAGTTGTGTTTATTGGTGGTATTACTTTTGTAAAATGGTGTTCAGCCTGTTGTTTATGACTATTTGGTGTTTTATATGTTTCTGATTCCTTCCTCAAGACTAGTATAACAAATCCCACTCACATGCAGAACCAAGGTTAGTGATTACGTCAACTTAATGATGTAGGAGCAAAAGACATATGTGTTACTCAAGAAATCTCTACGGATTTGTCTATTCTCTCACTAATATTTTCTCTCACCAATAGAGAAAGACTGTTCTCTCACTGAAAAATAAGGTGTGTGCTAGCCCAAGGGCTATCGCGCACCAGGGGGGGCAGGGGTTGTGGTCACATGTATATGAAGTATATGTCCCGGAGGAGTACAAGGTGAGTTCTCTGTCCTTCCGCCTCCTACACCACCTAGTGGGTCTACGTAGGTACAAGGCTGAGTGCCTAAGCTACATAGTGGTTATGCTCACTCGTGGCTATGGCGTGAGGTCAAGTGCACTGCACTTGGTTCGTTAGGCATTTGTTGCCCCAGGCGAGTTTGGGAAACCGGGAAGGTCTGTATATGGTAGAGGAACCTTACGATCCTCAAACTACTTTAAGTACGCTGGGAGGTCAGCTCTCGGTGGTAAGCTAGCAGGAGATGTGCTAAGGCTTGAGGTCACTTGAGCGGGGAAGTCTTGGCTGTGCCCCTGAGCTTAGAGGGACCTTATCCACAACTCCCTTAACCCTATCCTCTCCTGGGGGGCACAAGGTACAACTCTAAGTGTCGGTTTGTGCCTTAAGATCGGGCATTCACTATGTTAATGAGTTTGGTCTTTATCACAGATATGGGAGATCAGGATCCTTTCATGTGTTCCTCTCTGGGCTGCACGACCATTTTGGGCGATACGAAAAAAAGGGGGGTTTTTAGGGAAAACCCCCCCCCCCCCCCCCCCCCCCCCCTCCCCCCCGCTGCGCGTCTCGAGGACATACAACCTGGGCCCAGAATGAGGTTATGGATTGGAATCCCATCAGTTACCATGATGCAAGGTAGTGGTGACTAAGGTGTATTTCAACAATTGCCTCAGAACTAACCCTTTCTATGCTTTATAAATTTCTTATTCATGCCTCCTTTCTCTGTACTTCTCCAAGGATGCAATCCCAATCAGTCCTTCTCATCAAGAGGGTTGGGAAGTAGGTCCTCACATGGGTTGATTTTCAAGAAATCTAACGCATGCAAGGGTTTTTCAAAGGGCAGGTTTAAAGGTGGTGCAAAGAGTGGAACAACATTCACATCTAGAGGATCCAATAAGGTGAAATCATTTGCAGCATCTAGTGCCCCATAGAATGGATGTTATAATTATGAGAAGCAAGGCCACTTTGCTAGGGAGAAGTACCTACCACTTTGGGATCACCAACATTGTCCTCCATGGGTTTTGAGTTGTACATAACATTTGTTTGTGATCAAGTTGGTTCTCAACATGCACTCAAAGTTGCGTTTTGATAAATCCTCATTTTTGCAAAGTAAGTTTAGAAACCTACTATTGGGTTTTGATTGACATAAGTACTTTGGATAATTATGTTTTGGCAAAATTAACAAGGAGATGGGAGTTGTGAGTTCAATACTTGGAAGAACTTAGGATGCAAAATAATCCCAGCTCTTCTGGGCATGGCCTTCTTTGAAGGATCATCCTTCTCATACTCGTCTGGCAAATCATCCCCCGGGGATAGAGCACTGGAAACCTAAGGGAATCAAAGCACTTAGGAAATGGTAACAGGAATCAATGTAAAAATTGATTCATGGGAAGCTCCACTAAGCCTTGTTGTCTTGAACATGCAAGGTTTTGACACTATCTTAGGCATACAATGGTTTCAAGAGCTTGTCTAGATCTCCCATTTCCTTCTCGTTTTTTGTCGTTTCTCTTCTTTTGCTCTTTCTTCGTCCGTCTTCATGGCAGATCAGCAATCTCCTCCTTTGACTCTAGAGCATTGTGGCCTTGCATGGATGAGGTAGGAATTTGGTGGTACTATAGGGTGTAAATGGAAAAAGAACAACTATAGAAGCAAAGGATATGGTGATAGGCACTTGGCATAGTGATCCTTTGGAGTACCTTAGCATTGTTGCTAAAGTACCAAAAAAGGATATTGCTAATGCATTTTGGTGCTTATGTATCACAAAATCCAATGAAAGTATTAAAGAGGAAATAATATGTCCAGAAATTGAGGTAGTATTGGATCAATTCAAGGACATGTTGCCATCAAAACTCCCAAGTGGGCTCCCTCTAAAGCAAGAGGTTGACCATAGGATCGAGTTGCTTCCTAGAACTTGTCCCATGGCAAAGGCTCCATATAGGCTGAATGAAACTGGGTTGATTGAGTTGAAGAATGAGAAGGGTTATATAAGACCAAGTAGATCCCCTAGTCTTATTTGTGAAGAAAAAAGATGGCTCCATAAGGAAGTGCAAAGAAACTATAAAGAATAAGTATCCACTACCACTAGTGGGGGATTTGTTCAACTACCTTGGTAAAGCAAAATATTTCTCAAGAATAGACTTGAGATCTAGCTATCATCAGATTTAGGTAGTCGATGAACAGATTGAGAAGACAATATGTCAAACTTGATACAGATCATTCAAGTTCTTGGTTATGCCTTCAACTTGTGTAACACTCCAGCCATATTCTTAACTCTGATGGACAGGATCTTCAGGGACTATCTCAATAAATTTGTTGTGGTATATATTGATGATATCCTTATATATAGTGAAACAAAGTAACAATATATTGAGCACTTGACGAAGGTGTTTGAGTTACTGCGGAAACATAAACTGTATGCCAAGAAGAGTATGTGTGAATTTGGGCTCCAGAGGTGCAATTCTTGGGGCATATTAATTGAATGTAGACCCACAAAAAGTTGCAACCATTCAAGAATAGGAGAGATTAACAAATGTACATAAGTTAAGGGATTTTGTAACTACTATAGAGAACTTGTGAAATGCTATTCCAAAATAGTGATGCCCCTTACTAGTCAAACAAGAAAGGTGAAGTTCCATTGGGATGTTGCATGTCAGGAGGCATTTCTTAAGTTGAAACGGATAACAACAGCTCCAGTTTTAGCACTAACCCAATTCAATAAACCCTTTGAGATTGATATGGACACATCAGATTATATGATTGGGGCTGTGCTGAAACAGGAGGGTCATCCAGTTGCATTTTACTCTAAGAAGCTGAATGCAACATAAAGGAAATGGCTTGTTCATGAAAATGAACTATATGTGATTGTGCGAGTAGTTAAGGAGTGGAGATTATATCAAGCAAGACACTTTAAGATGTATATCAATATGGTGACCAAACACTTCTTAACACAACCAGGAAGCAGTCTTATTAGGCTGATGCCCCAACAGAGTTTGATATGGAAATCTTGTATAAACCTGGAAAAACAAATGTGGTCCCTGATACTTTGAGTAGGAAGACAAGCTTGCAAGTCACAACCATGACTCAAGTGGCTTGGCTAGAAAGTATCAAAGAGGGCTACAAAAGGGATGCTACAGAAGAAAGGGTCTTCAAGGACAAGGAAATTGACAAGGCTGAAGGCTACAAAGTGAAGGATGACCTCTATTATAAATAGAGATGGGTTTATGTCCCAAAAGGGGAAATCAAGAAACTACTAATATAGGAACACCATAATATTTTGATAGCAGGCCATGGTGGTATTCTCAGAACAATGGGCCTTTTGAAAAGATACTACTACTAGCAGAAAATGCTGGTAGATGAGAGTTTTTAGGGAAACAAAGAGTTATATAAATAATAGAAGGTCCTTGTGTGAATAAATCAATAACTCCTCTATCCTTCTTTCAAAAGTACTATCAAGGGCATTAGTGTTAATTTTTTAAACTTATTTTTATAAAAAGAGATATGTTATCCTTGATCAATACAGGCTTAAGTTTATTTTCTATTGCTTAGATTATTACCATATGTTGTTATCTATATTTATCAATCATTCTCTATGACAATAGTTGTACACATGTGTATGTGCAAGATGAGGTGAACTTAGATATATGTGTGGGTGATCACAAGCTTGAGCTTATAGCTTATAGCTTAATAACTATATTGGTTAATGGGCTTTAAAGTAAGGTTGTTTATTGCCAAATGGTTGATATTATTGAGCTCCTTTCCCTCTTTTTATTTTGTTTCTTATGTTCTTGAGTTTATTGTTTTAGTGTCAATGGAGTTTCTAGATAAAGATTCAGTTATTATATTTTATATTTAGTATCTACAAGATGTAAAGTTGTATTTGCCTTTTCTGGATGATGTTTAAGAGACTCAAAGGGTTGAATTGTGGATTTATAAACTTTGTCAATGTTGTTGTTTTGGTATCAGTATTACCTTGAAGATGACTTTTTTTATTTATGGACTGATCCAATGATTATTTATGGTTGGTATTGCTTTTAGTCTTTATTCCACACTTCCTCTATTCTTAACATAATTCTTTTATCTTAGGTGGGCATAGATCATTGTGTAATTGAGAATTTATATAAGTTTTCTATTTGCCAACAATGCAATGAAATATTATGATTCAATATATGCATAATTTCATATAGTGCTAAGATTGTAATATTCCCCCTCATATAGTGGAAGAATAGTTATAATCAATTGCAATTTTCTATTTAATTAAGTGGCATTTTATTTGATAGGGCATTTTCCATGGTTAATTACTAACAATGAATACATTATTATTGCAAGTACCTAATATATTAGGTGGAAGTTGCTAGTGCATTTATGATTATTATTGGATATTTCTTTCTCAATTAAGTGGTGTTTTAGCATTCTTGTCTGGAGTGAATTCTTTCATATAATAGTTTATTATTTATGGCTAAGGTATTTCATGTTTTGATGTCTCATCTAACACATTACATTTTTGTGAGTGGCTATCATTTATAAATGAATGGTTTGGTAGATTATCTCATTAATATAATAATTACAAAATATATGAACTTAAGGTATTTAAATTAGAATGGTTATTTACTACCTCTTTAGTGTGCATTTGTTATGAGGGTATAGAGTTCCATTGGTGCTTCACTTTATAAATTCTTATATAGTTATAATCCTATATTGCTAAAAATTTATCTTTGCAATTATTATGAACTACTAATATTAGATCCTAAGATTAGTATTTGATGAGCATTCTTTTATTTATTTGCAATTGGGTCATATAAAAGTAAGATAATAATAATGCTATAACTCTTATCATCGTTCATTTGCATAAAGAACTTGGTATTGGTATATTTTCCCCATCTTATTAAAGTATTATCTAAGAGGCTCTTTGCTTAATGAAAGGGACCATATCAAGTGTTTCAGGAAGTTAGGTTATAAGTTTCTTCATGACATTCAATAAGAAAAAATTGCATTACCTATATGCCCACATCAGCTAGAGAATTATACTTTACCTTACATCCTTTCAAGATGAGGAGATGATTGATGTGAGGTTTAGATATATGCCTATAATGTTATGTACTATCTCTTACTATAAACTAAGGTTTTAGGCTAATTATATTCCTGTAACCATTACCCAATTAAATATTTAGTTATATAAATAAATTTATATTAAAAATTTTTAGCACTTACTCCCAATGCTTATATATCTTTTAGAAGTGCTCTTTAGACCAGTTTTTTTTACAATGCATATCATTAATTTCCAAGATACTTTGCAACATGCTATGAATGTTGACCTTAAAGTTTTATAAAAGCTTCAAAGTGATGCAAACATAAAAGTATGAATAGCAACAGTAATTCAACATCTTTATGTGTTCAATAAGAAAAGAGCTAAAGGAATTGTTTGAAGTATTTCAGCAAGTATAGCAGTTTAATACTTGCCTAAAGTTTAGTCATGCAAGAACTATAGAAGATTAATCAAAAGGTAAAATGTTGGATTTATTGGAAGAATTTTCTTTCTTTCTTTATGATTTCTTTTGTTGGAAATAAAAGCTTTACACATATATAATTTATATATTGTTGACTTCTCTCTCAGAGTCAGACCATTTGTTGCTTAAAAGATTCTTCACCTCTTATATTTCTGTCACTGGTTAAATAAATCTCCAAAGACTGGACATTGACTACCAGCATTTCTCTTGATAAAAGAATCGTCAAAAGACCTTAAATTCCTCCACTTTGCAACACGCGATGGACTTATGCCGGTTCTGGGCAAGAAGATCTTCTACCAGATGCTGCGAGGCGGCGCCACCAAGCCGTCGTCCCACGGTTGCGAGCTCCCACCCGATGCGCAATCCATCGCCCAGGTCCTCAAATCCTGCGCCGCCGCGCGTGACATTGCCAAGGGCAGAGACATCTATGCTCACATTCTTCGCTCCCCAGATCACTCCCAGAATCGCTACCTCGCCAATCTCCTCATCGATCTCTACTCCAAGTGCTGGAGCCTGGGCGAAGCGAGGGCGGTGTTTGATCGCATCGAGCAGCCCAATCGATTCTCCTGGAACGTGATCGTCTCCGCGTATGCCCAGAGGGGGCATTTGTTGGAAGCCAAGGCCTTGCTGGATCGATCGCCCCAACCGCCAAGCGTCGTCGCCTCCACCGCGGTGATGGTGGCGTTCGCGCTAAACGGGCATCTCGACGAGGCCAGATCACTGTTCGCCGCGATCGATTCGCGGGACTGCGTGTGCTGGAACGCCATGATCCAGGCGCTCGTCCTCAATGGCGAGAATTCCTGGGCGAAAGAGGCATTCAATCGGATGCCCTGCCGCGATAGCTTCGCGTGGACGACGATCATCGCCATGTACGCACAGGCCGAGGAACCCGATCGATCCAAGGCCATGTTTGATTCGATGGAGAGCCCGGACGTGGTGTCGTGGAACGCGATGCTCGCCGCTTACGCCCAGAATGGATTGATTGCCCAATCAGACGAGCTGCTGCTGCGATTCCCCCATTGGAACCTCGTCACCTGGAGCATCATGATCCAGGCGCTCGCCCAAGCGGGGCAAATGGATCGCGCTGAGAAGTTCTTCCAGACACTTCCCAGGAAAGATCCAATGTGCTCGACGGTCATGATCTCTGGCTATGGTATCTCTGGCGATATCCAAAGAGCCAAGAGAATCTATGATCAAACTTTCGAGCCAAATGTTGTCACCTCAACCGCGATGCTTACAGCACTTGCCGCGAATGGGTATCTAGAACAGGCGGAGCTTCTGTTCGAGTCAATCCTCGACAAAAACGTGGTGACGTGGACGGCTATGGTCGCAGCTTACGCTCTAAATGGGAGGCCGTGTGAAGCCTTTTGTGCGTTTGAATTGGTACCACAGAAGCACGTTGTATCATTGGCATACTGTCCTTGCGGCATATGCCCAAGTTGGGTATATTCAAGAATCGAAAAAGTCTTTTGGAAAGATGCCA
>NW_003314329.1:745762-747330 GCF_000143415.4 Selaginella moellendorffii | reverse complement strand
CACAAGAATGTGGTGTCGTGGAATGTTTTGATCCAGGCGCATGCCCAAAGCGGGCATGGGAGTGATACGCTTGGGTTGTTTCGGATCATGGATCTCGAGGGCGTCAAGAGCAATGACAACACTCTTGTCGGGGTCTTGTCGGCTTGCAACCACATTGGCCTGCTGAGAGCCGGCAGGGAATATTTCTTGTCCATGGACAGTGACCGGGGCATCCGTCCGACATTCCAGCACTACTGCTGCGTTGTGGACATGCTTGGCCGGTCTGGACTGGTGAGGGATGCGGAGGAGCTCCTGGAAAACATGCCCTTCTTTGCTGGATCTGCGGCATGGAACACACTCCTCAGTGCGTGCTCCAAGGCTGAGGCGACTCCAAAGATTGTGGAGGAGGAGAGATTCTCTTTGCCTCTCCTGGGGGAGGATGAGGATGCTGCAACGTTTGTGTTGCTTACAGGTGTGTGTGGAATTAACAAGGTTGCGCCGTAAGATTTATGGAGCGTCCAGAGTCTAAACTCTAAGCCATTGCAAATCAATATTCGACTTCACTAACGAACTCGAGCAGCAAATTGAGCAATACAGCCTTCCGATCTTGTTCAGAGAGCAAACAATGGAGAGATTTGGGGCGATTGGGGATCCAGTGCTTGAATTTGAGGATCAATGATCTTCAGATCAAGGGTCGTGTTCAATCAAGGCCTTGAGTCCCAGGAGCTCTCGAAGTGTCGTTACACACAAATAGCACCGTCGTTCCTGAAGATGAAGCACTTGGCCATCTCTTTCCAGTAGTCCTGTGTGATTGTGTGATATAAACATCCTGCCCCATGTTTGGGACTCAGCCTACAATCTGTGTTTCTAATGTAGTGGGATGTAAACCCGCACCCGCATCAACACTTCGCAAAAAACTTGGGTTAGTTGAGCGGGGATAGCTCAGTTGGACTACGCTCACTGCACCTGAGTTTCGAGTGGCGATGGTACCAACAGAGAAATGTGTTGCTCTAATCCAGGTTTGTGGCCCATCGACTCAAAGTTTTGCTCTGGTTGCTGAAGCAACCAACGGACTTCTTTTTCCCGGTCGAGCTTTGTTTGTTCCCAGCTACAGCATCTCTAATGGCTAACTCAAAGTCTTGGTATTTACTACGAAACTTATGGCGTCCAGCCATCTGTCAGTGGTGATTGATCTTCTCTTTGGAAATTAGAAATATCAAGTGTGGATTTTCAAGGCACGCAAGCATCACATGCATTGTGCTGTTTGATCATAGAGGCTATGCCACACCAAAAGGCTGCCTCCAAGAAAACACAACTTGGGGACTTTTTTGTTAGGTGTTAGCTTTGACTATGTGGTCAACATCAGTCAAAGGGAGGCTCAAGAGCATGTTGTAATTTATAAATTTTTACTTTTTAATTTGCCAATTTACTTTGTCTATTCAACTAACATTACCTTGGCCTTAGTTAAGTTCCTTCGTTAAGATTCCCACCTATTTACTAGTTCCTACTTAGTCCTACTTAGTTTAAATTACTCACTGCACAAGCAACAGACTGTTAGCCATCCATTTACAGATTATTAAAAGGGATCG